>NC_025999.2:23678989-23728989 GCF_000442705.2 Elaeis guineensis
AATTGTCCCAAAAAGCCAATCGTCAAGCTGTTGACGGTTGAGCAACCAAGTATTGTAATTGATTTGTTAATAAATAAAATATATTTGGCATCTTCATCATAAGCTTTCATCTTCTAATGAACTCGTTGTTATGATGAAGTCCTTAGGACTATTTAAGTTCGATAAAGAGAGGATTTATCGATTAGTCCTTAAAACTGTTCACGATCAAATGATAGGCTGTTAATAAGGACGACAGCTTCTATCGAGCATAGGTCGCTGTAGGCCATATGGGTTGGTTGTCCTCTTAACCAAGGAGTGTGGAGACATTGGTATGGCATACAGGTGAGATGTAAGGGTACATTATTATTGAACGTGACCAACTCCAGAGTATTCTACTGTCGAGAATATCTCTGATGGATATAGGTATAAGTATCCCTTAGACTTGAGATCGCCTCAGTGACTTGCAAGCAACTCACTGTGCTTTGGTACTGGACTAACTGAATTTCTAATTCAGGGATGGAAGGCTTCTGGGCACAGTCAAGTACTTGCGAAGTCAGAGTGTGATCGAGATGGGATTGACCACTCCAAGAGTTGGAGAAGAATAAGTCGCTGTATTTCAATTTAGCAAAACCTTGGCCAGGGTAATCCATCAGATGGATTTGATATTTTGAAATACAATGTGGACAACCTGATCAGAGTTGACAGTTAAACTCTGGGGTGTCCTATGATCATTTTGGTCAAGGGGATGAATTATATGAAAACTATATCCGCATGGATTCTAAAGATGTTGTTCTACACATTCGACCTATCCGATCGTCGGGTATCATTGCTAGATGGTCACTTCGATTGGTATAAGAATTTATTCCTATGCTACCGGCTTAGGTTCGGACCTATGAGGTCACACACATTAGAGTTCATGATCTGATCGGATGGTTGATCAACGATTAAGAATCGTTCTAGGGTTAGATGATCAATACGATTGATATTTAACCCAGTGCAAGTGTTGCAGGAAGATCGATTAGCAATTCGATTGCTAATTGGCTTAATTTGATTAAGCCAATGGCTGAGATTAAGTCTAATTAAATATAATTTAATTAAATTTAGTTTGGACTTGATTGGATCAAGTCCAATTGGTTTATTGGATAAGCCAAGTGCAAGGAAAGACTAGTCCTAGTTCAACTAGGACTTGGTCAATCTAATTTCTAATTTGATTAGAAAATTAAATCAGATTTAAATCTAATTTAATCTGATTAAATTAGGTTCTTAATTAGGTTAAGACTTATCTTAATTAGGTTGATCTAATTTTGATTTGATTTGGTTTGGGAAACCAAATTAAAACAAGTCATGAGACAGAATCCTAGTAGGACTAGGATTCCACCTTGCGCCACATAAGCCTTCTCCACGCCCTCTCTCTTATTCAACGCCAATCTCCACTTATTTTGTGCGACAAAAGCCCTCTCCCAGATCTCTCTCACGTTCACAAAAGGTCTCT
This sequence comes from Elaeis guineensis, assembly GCF_000442705.2. Classification (NCBI taxonomy): domain Eukaryota; kingdom Viridiplantae; phylum Streptophyta; class Magnoliopsida; order Arecales; family Arecaceae; genus Elaeis; species Elaeis guineensis. Next base: position 23,680,461 of record NC_025999.2, read on the forward strand.
TCTCTTCTTTCTTACATGGAAGGTGGTTTGGATCAAATCTAAAAGGATAAGTTTGGATTTCGAATTTTATGAGATAGAGTTTTAGAAATCCAAAACTCTTTCAATTTTGCACCGAATTTATCCAAATTTTTTTTAGAATTTTTGTGGCTTTTAGGGTTTACATTGTATACTCTTTTCTGGTGATCCATGCACGAAAATATGGAGGAGATGCTCAAGAGTTGGGCGTCCCTTAACTTGCCATGTTTGGATAAGCCTTGACTAGGTGTTTGACCTAGACAAGGACTCTATCATATCTCTCTATATAAGATGAGTTTCTTCGTAAAATTTTAAGGAGAGATAGATATTTGAGAGGCCTTTCTGTCATCCAAAAATTAGAGAGAAATACCTTTGGGTCGTGGAGATATAAAAGATGTAAGTTTGGGTGTCTAGAGAGAAAAACGTGAAGAAGAAGAGGGTCTTCTTCTAGGGTTTTTATTTTCATATCTTTCCTCCTTCCATCTTGAGTTTTCTGAGAGCGTCTCAGATCTGAAACTCCTCCTTCTACTTTCCATCTTTGGAAGAGTCCAAATCAAGAAGAAGGAGGCACCTGATCAACCATCAAAGAAGGATCAGCGCAGTACTAGCATACTGTGCTGATTTCCTGAAGCAGGACTTCTGATCGAGATTCGTGGGCTCGTGTGGACGACTCCTAGAGGCCGGACGCGTGTGCGGCTTGCAACATCATCCTTAAGCCCGGATCAGCGAGGTTAGAGCATCTAACTTGTAAGGTAATAAATCTGATCTATTATTTAATACATACATTAGATGTAGCTAGTATAGAAACATGTTGATATGATCAACATGTAGTTCATACTATATTTATATATATTTTAATTTTTGATTTAATGCTATATAATAATCATGTAATAAGATCTTAGATCTAGGGATTTTCTGATCTTAGAAAATAAATTTTGATTTATTTTAGTCTTCCGCTGTATGATCTTGAAAAAGTTTCAAGATCTAACCCTGAAACCCTAGATCTGGTTCCAACAATTGGTATCAGAGCCTAGGTTCTTTATTACATGATTATTTATACATGCTTAGATTATTTTTTAGATTAGATCTAATTTATAATCTAATTATTAAATCTGAAATTAAAATTTTAGATCAATCACAAACTGCAAGGTTGTCCTGCTGTAAGGTTTACCCCTTACAGTGCAAAGGTTGTCCTAGTTTGTGTAGATCTATCTTTAATCATAAATTTGTTAGATATGATCTAGATTAAATTTATGATTTATTAGATTTAAAAGATGTTTAAATCTGAAATAAAATCTCTTTGTTAATAATTTTTATGCAAAGAAATTATTTAAAGTTGAAATTGTTTCAATTACATGAACCTGTTTAGATTAGATCTAAAGTAGTTTCATGTTTATTTCACTTGCATCTTGATTATGAATCAAACATGCAATATGATTGGTAGAATCATATTGTAAAATTGTTTTACAAATTTGAAAATTATTTTTTGAAAAACCGAACCCAACCCTCAGCCCAAAACTTAATTAAGAATTAAGAAGTTGTTTGATTAGGTTCTAGGATTGTGAATTGAAGAACCTAAGACACAAATCATAACACATTGGGTTAATGGGTTAGTGGAAATTAGGTCCATTAATTAGGTTAGACCTATGGTTAGATTAAAGATGGACTTAATTAGAGAATTAACTAAATCTAATCAATTGTTGTCTTAGATTAGGTCAAGGATTCTCTAGATCAATTACAATAGTTGTAGTTGGTCAAGTCCATGTCTTTAACGAGAACCAAATGGACTTGATTCTTGGCTAAGCGGTCTAGCACGAACTGTTAGGTTGATCTAATCGAAACTAATTAAACCAGTTGGTGTCTAAGGTAAACCAGACCGGTGGTTTTTAATTGGGAGCCCGCTTACCTGGCCATTCATGATGGTGTCTAAGGCAAGCTTTGGCAGACCCTCCCACTGATCGAACTTACCTGGCCTCTTGGTGAAATTATGTTTTGATCGGATCACTTGACTATTCGAGCTGACCCATGTCAGCTAGGTAAATCAGTGTGACTGATTTAGGTGCTCCTAGACCAGCCCTTTTAATGGTCTCCCTTAAGCTGACTTGGTGAAGTCAGTGGGAGGATCATAATAAGCTGGTTCATCTGACCTCATTCTCTATATTATTTAAATCCTCTAAAATTATTAGGTCCTTAAAATGATAAAGTTATGGAGATAACTGAGTCATAGCCTCCCATTAAGGTGTTTGATAATGAGTCCATGAACTCAATAATCATTGCAGACCCAAAGGCCTGGTGCTTGTTGACTAATGGAATTATCACTCATCATATGACGACTTGGAAGTATCTCTCTAATGGTGGTTAGGTGAGCCAACCAAAGTTGGGCTTAATCATTCATTGGTTAGATACACCAAGTATGATCATGTTAATGGTTGGACCTAACTGGATCCTTACAGTGGAGGCCAAAGCCTACTGATTAGGTTTCTGGGGCAAAATTAAAATTACTAGAAATTATTTAGAGAAACAATTGGTTATGAACCTACCCTTAGATGTACATGGGTTGGCCAACCAAAGTTGGGCTTGTGTGCAGTCTAAGTGGATTCTAGTACCCGCTAAGGAATTAGGGTAATTCCTCGAATTGGAGGTAGAGGCTACCAATTTGAATAAAATAGTGGGAGAAACCTTTTGATTAAAGTCCAAATCTTTAAGTTTAATGAATCAATTACTAATTAGGTTATGGTTCTCCTTTGTGCAAATATGGCCACTTCCCTATCGCTCCGATCATTGTTGGACAATAATAAGTTGGTGGGACCCAACTTCGGTAGCTGGTACCGAAAGTTGAAGATAGTCCTGGAGCATGAACGGATCCTATATGTGATAATAGATCCTGCACTTGAGGAGCCAGCTATCAATGCACGTGGAACAATCAGAGACACTTACCAGAAGTGGCTCAGTGATCGGACCACGGTGCGCTGTATCATGCTGGCTATCATGAGCGACGAGTTCAGTCGCAGATTCGAGATGGCTCAGCCAAAGGACAAGCTTCAAGTGTTGGAGGATGCCTTTGGCACACCCGATGATGTGGAGAGGCACAAGACTAGTTGTGCCATCTTCAACGCCAAAATGCGGGATGGTGCCTCTGTCACTGATCATGTATTGTACATGATCGAGCTGATGTAACGATTGAGCAAGCTCAACTTTTCCTTGCATGAGCAGCTTGGGAAAGATGCAATACTGAACTCGCTGTCCAAGTCTTATCTCCCATTCCTCACTCATTATAGAATGACAAAGCCAGAAGAGAACTACCACAGGTTACTGGGGTTGCTTCAGAACTTTGAGAAGGATCACCAACTTCACAAGGAGTCGGTGAATTTAGTGGGAGGTTCATCTTCTGGTTCTCGACCTTTTAAGAAAGGGAAGAAGAACAAGAAGAAGAAAGCAAAAAGGTGCAAGTTCAGGTTGGGACATCAGTGCAGAGCCAGACCAAAAAGATCAAGCCCGATAAGAGTCTATTCAACTGGCAAACACCCTAGATTAGATAGTGTGTCAGATATCTACTTATGGCACTGTAGACTAGGTCATATAAACAAGAACAGAATAAACAGGTTGACTCAAGAGAAAATCCTCGAAGTCAGTGATTGTGAATCACTTCCAACCTGTGAGTCCTGTCTTCTTGGTAAAATGACCAAGTCACCTTTTACTGAAAAAGGTGAGAGAGCTGTTGAGCTCTTGGGCCTAGTACATATTGATGTATACAGGCCCATGAGCACTAGTGCTAGAGGTGGATATTTCTACTTCATAACTTTCATGGATGACCTATCCCGATATGGATATGTCTATCTAATGAAACATAAGTCGGATTCATTTGAAATGTTCAAACGACTCCGAAGTGAAGTAGAAAAACAAACTGGGAAGAGTATTAAAACTCTTCGATCTGATCGAGGAGAAAAATACCTTTCTAGTGAGTTTCTCACATATCTAAGAGAGAATAGGATTCTCTCTCAATGGACTCCTCCAAGAACACCACAGCATAATGGTGTGTCTGAAAGGAGGAATCGGACTCTGTTAGACATGGTCCGATCCATGATGGGTTTTGCTAGCTTGTCGATATCCTTCTGGGGATATGCACTCGAATCGGCCTGTTATCTGTTAAATAGGATTCCAAATAAGTCTGTAATTAAGACTCCATATGAGATATGGATGGGACGTAAGCCAGCACTTTCACACCGTAGGGTCTGGGGGTGCCCGGCCTATGTCAAACGATTAGTCACAGACAAACTTGGACCTAGGTCTGACAAATGCTCATTCATAGGGTACCCCAAAGAGACAAAAGGATATTTTTTCTACCATGCTGATGAACAAAAGGTGTTCGTCAGCCTTAAGGCAATCTTTTTAGAAAAGAAGTTCCTTGGTGAAGGAACCGTTGCCTCTAAGGTTGAACTTGATGAAGTTCAACAGGTAGAAGGACCGACACCAATAGCTGAACCTGAGTCGGATATGATTAGATCACATCCGGAGCCCAATATACCTGCACCATTAAGGCGATCCGGTAGAGTACCACGTCAGCCGGATAGATACTACGGTTTCTTGGTCTGGGACGGTGATCCCATCGAACTTGATGAGAATAATGAGGATCCGATCACCTATATGGATGCTATGCAGAGACCTGATTCCGAGAAATGGCTTGAAGCCATGAAATCCGAAATGGAGTCCATGAAGGTCAACGATGTATGGACATTGGTTGACCCACCTGAAGGGGTTAAACCCATTGGGTGTAAATGGGTCTTCAAAAGGAAGAGGGGCGCAGACGGAAAGGTGGAGACCTATAAAGCCCGTCTGGTTGCCAAGGGGTATCGTCAACGTTATGGTATTGACTATGACGAGACGTTTTCCCCTGTGGCAATGCTCAAATCTATTCGGATAATGCTTGCAATAGCTGCCCATCTGGATTATGAGATCTGGCAGATGGATGTAAAGACAGCTTTCCTGAATGGAGAGCTGACTGAAGAGGTGTATATGATACAACCTGAAGGGTTTACATCCACAGATGAGTCCAAGGTGTGCAAGCTTCAGAGATCCATTTATGGATTGAAGCAAGCTTCTCGGAGTTGGAACATGCGTTTTGATAAGGTGATCAAAACGTATGGCTTCATTAAGAATGGAGAAGAGTCCTGCATCTATAAATGGGCAAATGGTCCAGTTGTGGTATTCCTTGTCTTGTACGTGGGTGACATTCTCTTAATCGAGAATGACATCCCCGCACTACAGGGAATAAAAATTTGGTTGTCATCACAGTTCTCCATGAAGGACTTGGGTGAAGCATCCTACATCCTAGGGATGAAGATCTATAGGGATAGATCTAAAAGGATGCTTGGGTTATCCCAGTCCATGTACATAGATACTGTGCTGAAGAGGTTCAGTATGGAAAATTCCAAGAAGGGCTATCTACCGATAGGCCAAGGAATTTCTCTCTCTAAGAAGGATTGTCTGACAACTCCTAAAGAGAGAGAGCATATGAGTAGAGTCCCATATGCTTCAGCCGTGGGATCTATCATGTACGCCATGACATGTACAAGACCAGATGTGGCATACTCACTAGGAGTAGTGAGTAGATACCAATCTGATCCTGGAGAAAATCACTGGAAAGTGGTTAAAGCCATCCTTAAGTATTTGAGAAATACTAAGGACCAATGGTTGGTTTATGGCGAGTCAGATCTGAAACTTGTGGGGTTCACAGACTCTAGCTTCCAATCTGACCATGATGACAGCAGGAGTGTGTCGGGTTATATCTTTACTCTGAATGATGGAGCCATCTGCTGGAAGAGTTCCAAGTAGCATACTGTGGCAGACTCTGTTTGTGAAGTAGAGTATATCGCAGCATCAGATGCCGCGAAGGAAGCTGTGTGGCTGAGGAAATTCATTAACGAGCTCGGAGTAGCACCCTCCCTCGATGGTCCAGTCTTGCTCTACTGTGACAGCACTGGTGCCATAGCTCAGGTGAAGGAACCCAAAGCACATCAGCGGACGAAGCACATCTTGCACCGCTTCCACCTGGTCTGAGAGATCGTGGATCGAGGTGATGTCGACCTTCAGAAGATCGACGGAAAGGAGAACCTAGCCGACCCCTTCACTAAAGCCCTGGCAATAAAGGAGTTCGACAACCACAAGTCGAAGATGGGTATTAGATACTGTGCCGAGTGGCTTTAGGACAAGTGGGAGTTGTTGGAAAATGTGTCCCAAAAAGTCAATCGTCAAGCTGTTGACGGTTGAGCAACCAAGTATTGTAATTGATTTGTTAATAAATAAAATATATTTGGCATCTTCATCATAAGCTTTCATCTTCTAATGAACTCCGTTGTTATGATGAAGTCCTTAGGACTATTTAAGTTCGATAAAGAGAGGATTTATCGATTAGTCCTTAAAACTGTTCACGACCAAATGATAGGCTGTTAATAAGGACGACAGCTTCTATCGAGCATAGGTCGCTGTAGGCCATATGGGTTGGTTGTCCTCTTAACCAAGGAGTGTGGAGACATTGGTATGGCATACAGGTGAGATGTAAGGGTACATCATCATTGAACGTGACCAACTCCAGAGTATTCTACTGTCGAGAATATCTCTGATGGGATATAGGTATAAGTGTCCCTTAGACTTGAGATCGCCTCAGTGACTTGCAAGCAACTCACTGTGCTTTGGTACTGGACTAACTGAATTTCTAATTCAGGGACGGAAGGCTTCTGGGCACAGTCAAGTACTTGCGAAGTCAGAGTGTGATCGAGATGGGATTGACCACTCCAAGAGTTGGAGAAGAATAAGTCGCTGTATTTCAATTTAGCAAAACCTTGGCCAGGGTAATCCATCAGATGGATTTGATATTTTGAAATACAATGTGGACAACCTGATCAGAGTTGACAGTTAAACTCTGGGGTGTCCTATGATCATTTTGGTCAAGGGGATGAATTATATGAAAACTATATCCGCATGGGTTCTAAGGATGTTGTTCTACACATTCGACCTATCCGGTCGTCGGGTATCATTGCTAGATGGTCACTTCGATTGGTATAAGAATTTATTCCTATGCTACCGGCTTAGGTTCGGACCTATGAGGTCACACACATTAGAGTTCATGATCCGATCGGATGGTTGATCAACGATTAAGAATCGTTCTAGGGTTAGATGATCAATACGATTGATATTTAACCCAGTGCAAGTGTTGCAGGAGGATCGATTAGCAATTCGATTGCTAATTGGCTTAATTTGATTAAGCCAATGGGCTGAGATTAAGTCTAATTAAATATAATTTAATTAGATTTAGTTTGGGCTTGATTGGATCAAGTCCAATTGGTTTATTGGATAAGCCAAGTGCAAGGAAAGACTAGTCCTAGTTCAACTAGGACTTGGGTCAATCTAATTTCTAATTTGATTAGAAAATTAAATCAGATTTAAATCTAATTTAATCTGATTAAATTAGGTTCTTAATTAGGTTAAGACTTATCTTAATTAGGTTGATCTAATTTTGATTTGATTTGGTTTGGGAAACCAAATTAAAACAAGTCATGAGACAGAATCCTAGTAGGACTAGGATTCCACCTTGCGCCACATAAGCCTTCTCCACGCCCTCTCTCTTATTCAATGCCAATCTCCACTTATTTTGTGCGACAAAAGCCCTCTCCCAGATCTCTCTCACGTTCACAAAAGGTGTCTTCTCTTCTTTCTTACATGGAAGGTGGTTTGGATCAAATCTAAAAGGAATAAGTTTGGATTTCGAATTCTATGAGATAGAGTTTTAGAAATCCAAAACTCTTTCAATTTTGCACCGAATTTATCCAAATTTTTTTTGGAATTTTTGTGGATTTTAGGGTTTACATTGTACACTCTTTGCTAGTGATCCATGCACGAAAATATGGAGGAGATGCTCAAGAGTTGGGCGTCCCTTAACTTGCCATGTTTGGATAAGCCTTGACTAGGTGTTTGACCTAGACAAGGACTCTATCATATCTCTCTATATAAGATGAGTTTCTTTGTAAAATTTTAAGGAGAGATAGATATTTGAGAGGCATTTCTTCCATCCAAAAATTAGAGAGAAATACCTTTGGGTCGTGGAGATATAAAAGATGTAAGTTTGGGTGTCTAGAGAGAAAAACGTGAAGAAGAAGAGGGTCTTCTTCTAGGGTTTTTATTTTCATATCTTTCCTCCTTCCATCTTGAGTTTTCTGAGAGCGTCTCAGATCTGAAACTCCTCCTTCTACTTTTCATCTTTGGAAGAGTCCAAATCAAGAAGAAGGAGGCACCTGATCAACCATCAAAGAATGATCAGCGCAGTACTAGCATACTGTGCTGATTTCCTGAAGCAGGACTTCTGATCGAGATTCGTGGGCTCGTGTGGATGACTCCTAGAGGCCGGACGCATGTGCGGCTTGCAACATCATCCTTAAGCCCGGATCAGCGAGGTTAGAGCGTCTAACTTGCAAGGTAATAGATCTGATCTATTATTTAATACATACATTAGATGTAGCTAGTATAGAAACATGTTGATATGATCAACATGTAGTTCATACTATATTTATATATATATTAATTTTTGATTTAATGCTATGTAATAATCATGTAATAAGATCTTAGATCTAGGGATTTTCTGATCTTAGAAAATAAATTTTAGTTTATTTTAGTCTTCCGCTGTATGATCTTGAAAAAGTTTCAAGATCTAACCCTGAAACCCTAGATCTGGTTCCAACAAAACTTATCTAGTGTTGTCGAGATTCCAAATACATTTATCAGGAGCGATGGTGATATCCATATTGTAGATGCCAGCAGGTGATGAGTTCAACATCCTGGTATAAATGTTAGTGTATATTTATTGATGCTCTACTAATATTATTGTTCAACAACATATTATATTTATTAATATTCATTAATATTGCAGGTCATGATGGCACTGAAATACCATCTAGCTTTCACCCCCACCTCTCGAGGGGCTATGCGGAGCTTCGCACCTGAGCCACTGCTGGAGCATACTCCATCCACCTCTGCATCGGCTTCAACTTCGCAGGCACATACTCCTCTCACCGACACATCTAAGCCTCTATCAGTGGTCTCTAGCACATACTCCATCCATCGATAAGGCTCCATCGACATTCACATCGCACGATCTCAATGAAAGTAGATTTTTATTATGTCAATTATTTATTTATTTTTTTTTATATAGTTATTGTATACTCTTATATATTCGTAATATATTTTTATTGCAGATGCCTTATCCAGTAGGACCTTTCATGGTCCCACATGCATGCCACATGTGTGGAACCACCAGCATCAGGTTATGGTAGAGTATGATACAGAAGGGAGGCCAGTAGGAGAGATTATGTGGGAGATGCATTTTTTTTTTTGATGTGCTTATGAGGTGGTCTGGCATCATTCCTATACTATTTGTAGACTGGCAATTGATGGACGCTGGTGTCAAGGACCAGATGTGGGAGGAGATTTGGATAAGTGTATCTTATATATATGCATGTGATATGTTTATACTATATTTGATTAGAATAATTTTATAATTGACTTCTGATAACTTTGTGCAGAGGAGGTATGCTTTTTCAGATCATGGAGGGCTTGAGATGTCCGACTATAGAAGATTAGGGAGTTGTACTGAAACTATAAGGTCAAGCTCCACAAAAGATGGCTTGATCACTGTAGGGACACAGAGGAGGAGCTTGTTCCTTGGATCTAGAACTGTCTTCCGAGTATGTGGGAGGGGATCGTCAGGCATTGGAGGAGCCAAGAGTTTCAGATTTAATTTGTAACATATGAATTTTTCATTACACAGATAATTATATTTGATTTTAACTTATGTGATTTAAATATTGTTTAGACTGTATCTCGTCAGAATCGTGAGAATAGGATTGCTCAAGAGTACACACATACTTTTGATCATGAATCTATGGCCAGTCATGTGCATAGATAGGGAATAAATTCTAACATTTTAGTTTATAAGTTATTGAATTGTTATTTTTACATATTTCTAACAAGCTGCATGAATGATTGTTGTAGCTGACGAGAGAGGGGGTGATGCCCAACTGTAGCACCATTTTTTGTTTGAATCATACGGACAAGAAGGGCAGGCCAATGAATGCCACGATCGGAAGGATTTTTATAAGTAATAACGGCATGTTATAGCATTTCTTATAATTCACTCATTTTGCTTTGACAATGCATGTGATTTTTTGAGATTTTATTTGAATTTGCAATTGCAGGAGAAGTTAGATGTGCTTGGGAGCAAGGGCTCGAAGTGATCTAGCCCCCACGACCATCTGTCTCGGGTCATGGGACCTAAGTACTTTGAGAGGATTCATTGTAGGCCCAGATATACACCGACTAGTTACTGGTCTGATGCGAGTGTCTCCTCACATGCTTTGAGGTCGTCAGTTGGGAGCAGCTTGATGAGGCTTTGGCACACGTAGCTCAAGCTTAGGAGTACGCATCTCAGGCTAAAGAGTGCACATACCAAGCTTAGGAGCATGCAGACCAGCTACAAAGTATCATGTCTACTATGGTAACACAGCTCTCTGCTACTCTTGGAGCTGATCTATTTAACTCCAACCCCTCTAGCTCCTACTATAGCCCCTTCCAATCCTGTTACAGTCCCTCCGGATCCTGCTTCAGTCCCTCCCGATGATGATGAGATGCTTGGAGAGGAAGATTTTGATTGGCTAATTTTTGATGTATTTTATGTTTATTTGAGAAATATTATAATACAATTTGAGTATTTGAGAAATATTGTACTTGTTATTGAGTTTTATATGAAATTTTTTATTTTTGTAAGTTTTAGTTTGAGTAATTATATATTGAATTGCATCTATTAGATAAAAAAATAAATTTATGCTATTGGTTGATCAGTTGTTAGTCAACAGGCTATGGCGGTGGTTGCATAACTGCTACTATTGTTGTGCCAATTGCTGTCGTAGTTCTATGCCAACCACTGTCATAATCTATGATAGCGGTTGATAAACCATTGCTATACATCTATGACAGTGATTTTCTAACTGGTGCTATACATCGGCTATAGCAGTGGTTGGAGAACCGCTGCTATAGATCAGCTATTGCAATGGTTGGAGAACCGTATCCTATAGAGGGCTATCATAGTGGTTTTCTAACCACTGCTATAGTTTCTATAGCAGCGGTTGAAAAATCGCTGCTATATTGATTGATATAGCAGCAGTTGAATAACCACTGCTATACCTTACATATGGTAGCAGTTGTAACAACCGCTGCTATAGACCTACGGTGATAGCCACAGTGGCAGCGGTTGTGGAACCGCTGCTGTAGGTTATGACAGTGATTTTTTGGGATATGACAATGATTTGGAACCACTGCCATAGCCCCATTCTATAGTAGTGAAATGACCTTGAGTCGGATCGATTTTGATTCGAACCTGCACTGTATTTCGAGTTTGCTTGCCTTCGATCTTCAAAAATATGATGTTCTGTTCCTCTGAGAGAGCTGGCTCGGATTCTAATCGAGCTAGCTTGACTCTCAGAAATCAAAAATCATCTTTCTATACCACTGAGAGAGCCAGCTTGAATTCGAATCGAGCCTACTCGATTCTCTGAACCCACAAAACATCCTTTTGTATGTCTGATAGAGCCAGCTCGGATTCAATTCGAGTCGGCTTGGCTTCGTGTAAAGCTACTGTGCCAATCCCATTTCGTGCCAGAGCCAACTCAGTTTACAAATGAGTCAGCTCCAATTCTTCAAAAGGATTTCTTGAGCCATTTGTCTCTTAAATAGATTTTTACTTAAATGATCTTCAATCATACTTAGAACCTTCCAACGGTGTTTTCCTTAACAAAAACATTCTTTGTCACACTTGAGAGAGATTAGTATCAATTTATACTTTAATGTTTTGTGATCATCACAATCATTCCAGGGGTCAACAAGCCCTTTGTTTTCTTTGACCTTGATTCGGCCATATAAACTTATCCAGTAGCATTAGTGGCTCCAAGCTACTCATCCTCTAGCTCAACAAAGTGCAACATATCTTGGAAGGTCTTGATGCTATCGTTGTGGGTCAAGTTGACCTTCTTGTGTTCCCAACTATCAAAAAGAGACCATATCACTACCTGAATCTGTTGCTTATCAGTAAGGGTATGACCAACTATCTTCAGTTCTCTAATTATATTGGATATCTCTCTTAGATGTTGCTTGATTGTATGATTAGTTTGTTTCTTGTAAGTATCAAACTTGATAGCTCAGTTGCCTCAATTTAGTTATAGTAGTATCCCCAAATTTATCTTTTAAGTAAAGCCACATAGTTTGAGCAGAAGCTAAGTGTTCACATTCACCAATAAGACCATCAATCATGGAGCTTATCAGAATTCTACGAGCAAGAGCGTCCTTATGCTTCCATACTCGATAAGCTTCTTGATCTCTTCTATTTTGGGCAGTATTTCTATCACCAGGGTCAATCATGGGATGGTGGCTTATCTCCAATACCTCTTGTTCTTCAAGAACATACTAATCTTTATTTGCTAGATATTATAGTTATCACCATCCAGCTTTTCATCCTTATTCAGGTCAACAATAATATTCTTTGATACCATTAATTCTATAAAGATAATGTTGATAATAAATACTAGCACTTCAATATTTAATGCACATGCATCACTTTGCACTAGAATAACATACTAAATTAATGATGACTTAAAATAAGATATAGAATTGAAAGATCATTATATTTTCAATCATCTTCCATATTTGAATGTCGAGGCATCATTAACTTATAATTGAACTTGTAAAGTTCAAGTTCTAACAATTTTAGAACTCCCACTCAATAAATACTTGTCAAGACATGCGACAATCAACCATATACAATATAACACATAATTATACCATTCGTAAAAATAAACATGCTAACATTAACATTAGCATTCAAGTGCTTACAAATACTTAAACATGCTTAGTTACATTAAAAATGAACAATTAAGCAGCTACACACAATATCCTATGAGTTTAAGTATGACTACTAGATATTATTTAGTCTTCTTTTCTATTCTTAGTGCACCATGGCTTTGAAACAATATTATTATATTTAACTGGATGTGGAATGCCCGAGGCCATTTTTGTCATCATTAGGCTATTGACAGGTTTGTCGTATATAGCATATCTGGCACTATGGAGGTTAAGATACCGAGATGGAGCATTTATTCATCTCATTGCTTTTATCATATAATAACAGTTATGCACATTCCTTAATCTCAATAATGGATCCTCACAATTAAAAATAATATAATTTTCAATACATATTCTTCGAAAAGTCTTAGACCAAAACTTTGGTATTGACCTCCAAAGGGCTTCCGCTCTTTCGAATGGTTGAACAGCATAATCTTCATTTTTTAGTACCTTAAATTTATCATCCAAAATAGAAAGATGTTGTGCCATATTATGTTCCAATTTCATTTTATATTTCATAATTGATTGCAACTTATCTCTGCCATGTTGACCTCTCAAGCACTTTTTTGTCCTTTTTGTTACAACCATTTGTAATTATAAAATAAACACATTTGTAGTAGATTTAACAACTCAAAGGGAATAAGCTTGAAAAATTATTCTAATCAAAATCATGATATTTATTTCTAGAGTTTTATGAATATGAATCAATATCGCCCTTAGACATATCTATGAATCTATAAGATCACATGTCAACGAGCATCTAGCAACCACGCAATCCTGACTCATTAAAAAACACACGCAAAGTGGCAATGGGATGTTGGATTAGTTTATTGGTAGTTTTACAATATATCCTCCGCTGTACATTACCATCCTTGTGGCAGAGGGTTGTGGAAGAGGGGCCACTAATTTATGTTCTCCTTTTATGTGTAATGTAACTATCCATGCCAATCTATAATTGGAAAGTTGAAATCTATCTGCATGCACAGGTGGATAAAACAAGTCTAAATAGCCAAATCTAGACTTGGATAACCTATTTTTTTGGCAAATCAAAAGAGAAATGATCTTATCACCCAACAAAGATAGCCTTTGGGCTTTCCTATTACTCACATTGTTAAGTCTCTATGCTTGGGCAGATGTTATATTCTTTTTTTTGTTTCTTTTATAACTCATGTGGATAGTTTTTTTGGTGGTCTTGTTTAACTCCCAAAAAAAATTGTTCCCACCTATCATAGTTGGACCCATCCAATTTCTAATACAAATACATATTAAAGTTCCACAGTACTTTATAAATATAGTTATCAAATAGTAAATAATTTTTTATAAAAATTTTATTTTTAAAAGCTTTACTTTCGCAAGCTCCAAAAGCTTTAATATTAATAATAATCCCAAACCAGGCCTAAGACCAACATACATGAAATACCTCCAATCTCACTCTCTCTATTTATTTAGAGTAAATTATATTTAACATTTGTTTAAAATAGTCATTATAGAGAGGTACTAACCTGACATATTTTTATAAATTAGTAACCAACAATTATATAATAAATAATAAAGACCATTTATAGTTTTTGTCTTAATCCAGCAACTATTGACCTTGTTTCTTTCCCTAACCTTAGTCTTTTCCATCCCTTTCAAAATTCTTAATCCCAAACCAAATAATACCATACTATAGGCCCCCTAACCAATACAAAAAGGTCTCCTAGGTAACAAACAACACTTGTCTCCTCCACCACCTTCCCTATATATCCTAAGCCTTTATACCTATGAATTGTTGGCAGGATTTTCTAGCCAATGCCAAAGCTGCCAACAAACACCTAAGGTAGTTACCATGAGAGAAGCAAAGGCCCTAGTCCAACACCCACAAGCAAGATCACTTCCTGTTGATGTAAAAATCTATCCCGGACCGAAGGCACTGGAGCGAGGTGATGTCCGACGAGTCGATGGTGGCTGGATCTGCAAGAAAAGTTTCCATCAGAGTCATCTCCGACGGAGATCCTTCGATGCTCAAGTTAGATTTCTCACAACAAAAGGAAAAAAGTGAGTATTTTTTAGAGGAAGAAAAGGCATATCTTTGGGTCTCCTATTTATCTTGTTTTTATAAGGGAGGCCAGAGCTAAGGAGAGCACAAGAATGTCAAAGATATTTTGTCTCTCATTTAGCGATCTCAATAATCGTGCCTGACCAGGTCATTTCATAGTATGTGGAGCTCAGGTACATTAATGGCATGGGTTGACAAAAAGGGGCCTGAGGGTTGTCTTGCCCATGGCCGCTCCTGTACATTGATGGAAGAACACGATAGGGCCGTAAAAGGATTTCTGACAGTCATCATAACAGGCTGTCATCTTTAATGAGAATGATGTGATGGACCAGGAGAGAGGCCATAAAGAAACTTCTTGGGGGTTAATGGCTAAAACTAATAGTGGGGGCCGATATAGGGATTGGTTGAGCATAGGGAGCATGAACACTTGCGAGTGGAAGCCATGCACAAGAGGTTCGACCTTTGCTTGGTCTCCCTCTCCCACCACCTTTTCTTTTTCTTCTTTCTTTTCTTTTTGTCTTATATTGCTACTTATGGAGGGATAGAATGAAAAGAAAGGAGGCAATTAATGCCTTTGTCGGACTAAAAGGAGGCAATTAATGCCTTTGTTAGACTTGGCTCAGGAATCCTCCCCCATGTCTTCAGCCAACACCAAAAATACCTCCAATAGGAACCTAGGAGAGAAAGAGAGAGACAGCTTTACAGTCCCTTTTTGTCCCTGATGATGCCTGATCATTGTCGTAGGCAGTCAAGAATAAAAATCAACTCAAACTATATAGATAGGATGAGTCAGGATCATTTTCACGGGGATCTAGAATGATTATTTTTTTCTTTTTTGAAGAAGAAATAAAAGAGAATTGATTGTAGAAGGATTAAAGAAAAGAATAAAATAGCAAGAATTCAATTATAAATATAAATTAATTTATGAAAAAAATAAGTCAGAGAGATAATCCAAAAATTTTGAATCCACCATGCAAATTAGATTTATTTTTTTTATGTTATAATATTAATTCTTGTGATTAGGATATTAGTATAGCTTATCTTCAAGGGATACGGATTGTATCAGTAGATCACAGCTTGTCCTATTAAAGTATAAACTATCTAAATTCAATTACAAGATATAAGATTTAATCTAACATGTCATGATCTATCTCTCTTAGGCATGTACCGTATCTAAGAATCACGACACGTCAGTGGATGGTTTAGGCCGTGTAGGCAAGATCAATACCTTAGAATAAAAAGATATGAAATAAAAGCATAATTTTATTGCATAAAAATTAAATATATAAAAAAATAAAAATTTATTTACAAGCTTCATCGTATTCCTGGATTGAAGGGATTTAGTCATGCATCAAGATCTCAAGCTCCATATTCTTTCCTTTTTTAGGATCCAAAATAATAAAATAAAAATTTTATTCTGCTTTCCCTCCTGTTCTTTCTCTCTGCTTCTGCTCCTGTTCGCCTAATGTTTGATGTTGCCTCTCCTACTCTTGGATCCCTAAACCTCTCTAATTTTTTTTAATTTTTTTCATATTTTTATTAATTTTTTTCTCTTTTTTACTCTTATTTCTAGACTCCCTATTTATAAGTAAATTTTTCATCTTTTTCTGATCACAAAAGGAGTCCTAAAATCCTTAGAATTCGTAGTATGCTCATATTAATTTTTTTGGCCGTTGGATTTCACTTGGACCACCCAAATCGCTCCAAAAAATATTGTTTAAGTCCTTATCACGATCGAGATCCACCACAGCCATTGGATCAAGTGTTTGATTGAATTCTAGCCGTCGATCAGTGCATTTGTTTTCCTATTCTCAATCGGAAACAACGTCAACCGTTGGATCAAACTCCAGATCAATTTTCAGCCATTGGATCATGAATAGAAATTCTTCTTTCGATTAGTTTTCAATCGACAATGAATGTGGATCGTTGGATCTAGTTCAAGATTAATTTGGACTGTCAGATCGCATATTTGTAGTGGGCCACCACCGTTGGATATGGTAACACATGATTTCAACCGTCCGATCGTGTGTCTGGAGCGCTATCAGCCGTCGGATCATGCAAATTTTTTTCGCCCACCTGTGAACCACATCGTGTGCCATGAACCACTCTCGTGGATCATGCCCTTGAATCCGTGGATCGAGCAGCCAGTCCACCGTGCATCGAAGACTATAAAAATTATTTTTTTGGATATTTTGGCTTGATTTGTTCCTGAAAAATTAAAAAAATATATATTAAATTACTCAATAATTTTTTATCATTTTGATACTTCAAAATTACTCAATTAAATTGATATCTATTTTTCATAAATATATTTTAATTTTATATTTTTTAAAATTATTTATTTTTATAAAAAATTAATTTATTTATGAAATTAAGTTTTTTAGAAATTGTTAGTATCATAAAATATCAAAAATATCTTCAATAAATATAAAAATATACTACTTATCACACTCTCCAACTTGAACTTTGCTCATCCTCAAGTAAAAAAAGAATTTAGAATCAAGTATCTTTTAACTTAGAGTTTCGAATTTCATCAGATAATTTTATAAAGGGCCACTGATGTTCAGTAGAGTGTGAATGAGGTATGTCATTAGAGTATGAATACTAATCAATGTGAAAGTTAAGTCAAGAATATTAAATCTTTTCTAAATTTTTTTTTAAAATTATCCCTACCTTTATCTTCAAATCATTAACCTTCATATAGACAAATATATTGTTACTTCCATCTTTTATTTATTTATTTTTTTTTAACATTATACCGCTATTGAATGTCTTAATTCCTTAAGCTTTCTACTTAACCCACATAGCGAGTTTTCAGCCAATGACTCCTGAACCAGATGGCTTTAGGGCACTAGGTATAGAATATCCCTCGGACTTACTTACTCGAATCAAATAAGCTACAAGTTAAAACTAGCTTTACAACAAAATTTTTTTACCCTTCATACTTTTTGATATGAAACTCAATACTTACTTAGGCAAAGTGACTCGGTTACTCAGCATGAAGTACTTGAAAACTTTTTTTTTCTTTTTTTTAATATATGAAAAAATATATAGTTACCCTACATAAGTCCATGAGAAGTAAACTCTTCTTTGATACTGATAGAAAAATTTAAAAATACTCAAAAAAAATTGTTTAAGTTCTAAACTTAACTCTTTATTGAGTTTTCTTAATACTTGATCCCTCGATATCTCATAAACTCTCTGATCTGTACATCAATTTTTTTTTAAAAAAAATATTTGATTTAACTCGATTCTTAAGAGTACTCAGGTGCTTAAATGCTAAATACTAACTTACTTGAGGATTTAAAATTTTTTTATTCTTTTCCTCCAACTTAATCGACATTATCCTCAATGGAGTAAGAAAAAATGAAAGGTGCATACAAAAAGAAAAAAAAAAGAGATGTCACTTGATCCAGAAGTCTTTTTAAAATTGATTCTCCCTCCAACTTAGCCAATATTATCCTCAAATCTTGACAAAAGATACGAAGTAAGACTTGATTAACCTAAACAAAATACACAAGAAAGCAAAAGCAAAAGCAAGAATTGGGTTGCCTCTTAGAAAGTGCTAAGTTTATCTTCTTCAGTCAGATCACATTTATTGACAGATGCTTTCACACAGAGAGGTCCATTATTCTTAAAAAAAATGAAGATCAGTTAAAACAACGTAAAAAAGTTTGGATTGCCTCTCAAAAAGTGCTAAGTTTTAAGTCTTCAGCCGGACTGAACCTGTGATACAGAATCAATCAGTATAAATAGGCTCATGGAGAATCATGGCCTCCTCCTCAGTTTCAGTAGGCAACTCCAAGAATGGTTTGAATTATTGTCTATTTACTTTAAAAGTAGCACAATTACTTGGATTTTTGATCTCTACAGCCTCATGAGAGAAAACTTCTTTTACTATATAGGGCCATGTCCATCTAGATCTAAGTTTTTCAGAAAATAAATATAGTCTAGAGTTATACAAAAAAAAAATTTGACGAGATAAAAATGATTTTCTAAGGATTACTCGATCATAAAATATCTTAGTTCATTCTTTGTATATCTTAGCATTGTCGCATGCCTCATTTCTGATTTTTTCAAGTTCATCAATTTGTAGCTTCCTATATTGTCTAGCCTCATCTAAATTCATGTTCAACTTTTTGATAGCCCACATAGCCCTATATTCAAGCTCTACTAGCAAGTGACATGCTTTACCAAACACAAGCCTATAAGGAGATATTCCTAAGTTGGTTTTGAAGACAGTGCGATATGCCCAAAGAGCTTCCATTAGCTTTAATGATCAATCTTTTCTATTGGTGCTCACAGTCTTCTCTAAGATTTGTTTGATTTGATAATTTGAAACATCAACTTGTCCACTAGTCTGGGGGTGATAGGGTGTGGCCAATTTATGGGTGATGTTGTATTTCTTCATTAGGATTGCAAAGGATCGATTACAAAAATATATTCTCTGATCACTTATATTCCAACATGGTAGGCATGGCATAATCTCACAGTGCCCTGGGGTTTGCCTCTCTAGCAACCTCATTATTCCCTACTAGGATGACTTCTCTCCTTGGATCTTCAGCCATTTCTGGATCTACTTTTGCCTCAGATTTCTTCCCTTCTCTAACGGCTTTAATGTTTTGTTTACAAGTGCATTCAATTTTTTGACTTGAAATGGGGTTTGATTCAATTCTCACAAGTCGATCCGATTCTCTTTTCCAAGTTGTAATTTTGAAAGATTATTATCTTCTTCTTTTTTTTTTTTTAAGAGAAGAGAGAAGAGGAAGGAGAGAGAAAAGAGTTCTAGAGATGAGTCCTAAGGAGTCCTAAATCTAGAGATGAAAGAGAAGAGTATTTTAATTAGGTTTAAATTTTAATAGCAAATAAGTTAGCACAAAATAGACTTTCTATCCTAGGGTTAACCTAGATCTAGACAGCTCCTAACTGTTCCAAGATCGCCTTCAAGCACTCCAAACCCAAAACTGACTAACTATCTCGGCCAGGTAAGTGTAAGATGTGGGAGGTCCCCTGTTTGTTGCTTTCCTTAGACACCAACTGAGTTGGTCAGATCAGACAACGGAACCAATTGAAAACCACCTTCTTAAACTACTTGCCTTAGACACCGAGCAATTAATCAATTCGAACCTGGTCTAACTTTAGGGCTTTCTTGTCCTATTGAGCTCGAATATCCTAGGGCCAACGTTTAATTGATTTTAGATTAAGGTCTAGATTATGCAGGATGAAGGATGTGGTTTTTGGGCTAAGGAAGAGTGATCAAATCCCCACCTTATCCGATTAATGGGTTAAGTGCCCTTAAAGTTAATTATGGAGATGCAATGCAAAAAAACAAGATGTCCAATCAAGTTTGAAAATTTTTTTCTTAAATATCCAAGAAATAAAATATCTAGATTACTAGTAAAATTAACTATTCTTGATATTAAAGCACCAGTCTCCGGCAAACGGTGCCAAAAACTTCATAGCCTATTTCGCAAGTGCACAAAATCGCTCAAGTAATATAATGATAAATAAGAGATCGTTCCCACGAGGACTGAGTTTAATTACCAAAAATAAATGCTAATTTTACTAATATCTAAATGATCAAAACTGAATGACAGTGAAAAATAAAATTAACTCTAAAGAACTCAATGAAAGCTGAATCAAAATTCGATTAATAAAGCACTAGGGTATATCTGATTTCACTTGGACCAATTATCAATTCCAGTTATTTTGATTAATAATCCAAATTTAATTATTAATGCAAGGATAAATAATTCTAAATTATTTAATAATCTCTTCCGAGTCTTATTAAATATACTAATTAAAACCTATAATCTATCTTCCAATAGTAAAATAGATTTCAATTAGTTCAATAAGCACAGTGATTATTTTCAAGATCCCATAGGTCAAATCTTCTGCTCCCGCTCCAATTATTATTCCTATGATATTTGTTATTAACTCTAATTTATAATCTTCCTTCCCAGTACCAATTATAAATCAAAATCAATTAAGTACCAAAGATAATAATACTTAAAAGCATTAAGTGCAAATAACAAATAATTATATTAACAAAAAAAATTAATACAAGATTTTGGAATTGAAATTAAATCCAAGCTACATCAGGTACCCTAGCTAGAAATTTAGCTTTTCATCATATCAAAATCAAACTCAAGTTTACTTGAATAAAACTCCAAAATCATCCTAACAATGAGTTCTAGAAAATAAATTCAAAGTAAACTAGAGAAAGAATTAAAAACTCTGAAGGAATTGCAGAGCCGAATGAATTCTCTCTTCAAATTTTTCAGATACTTCAAACGCTTCTTGCTTGATTTCTAGCTTTCAAAGATGATTCTCCTCTCTCTTTTGCTGGCATTTTTCGATCCTTAAATAGGGCTAGGGCTAAGGTTAAGGTGGTATTTTTTTCATAATTTTATTCTATATATCATTCTTTCTATTTGGTATAGAATCTCTCCTCCTTTGGATAGGCTTTAAGCAACCACCAGCCATCTATTCCTTATGCTGTCCAAATTTTTTGATTTTATTCTGATTTCTATAGTAAAAGAAGGAAAGGAGATATGGTTAATTAGAGAAGAAGAATTTCTTCCTTCTTCAACCTTCCTGGGTCCACAAAATCTGCAAAACAAAGTAAGGTTTCGGCTGCCCAAATCGAGTTTTTCAAGAATTGGTTCCAATTCTTTTTAAGTTTGCTCCTCATGCAGAATTAGTTTGGACTCTGATTTTCTTTCATTTAATTCTTTCTAAGATAGCTCTTTGCCACCCAAAATTGGTTGCCATATCAGATCTTTGTGCCAAGAAACACTAAGAAGAATCTGGGTGTATCGGGTGTTTCTTATTGTGTCCAACATTGTTACCAACTTCAACCTACTGTAGCCACCTCATCTGGAATTCAAATTCAATTCTGTAAATTATGTTCCTTTCTTGCTTCTCTCAAAATTCTGTAGGATCTAATCTTGCTTAATTTGGAGTCCTGTAGCTTGCCTTTTAGGGATCCTCACATCAAAATATCCAGAATTTAGATTGGTTGACTAGATGGGAGAGATTAACTGCTTGATTTATTTTCTGCACCTCTAGTTTCTTTTCTGGCTGATGATGCCAAAAAGGATAAGGTGTGGGGTCCATTGATATCTTAATTTAGTTATTTTGCTTTGAGATGGACTCTAATTTTGATGCAAGACCTGATGACTCTGGATGACAAACCCTGCTGAATCGGACTCAACCAATTTCACTTAATTTGACCTTTAAAATATGGTTAAGCCCAATTAGGTGTGACCTGGATCAATTACCTGCAATTGACATAAAACATATCAGGTTCTTACATTTATTTAGTTAATTATTATACCAATTTCATCAAAATTATTAAAAATTAATAATAATAATTACTATAAAAATGCAATACATCAAATACCCCCAAACCTAAGTTTTTGGTTATCTCCAAGCAAAAGAAAAGTCCAAATCAAAAATGGAGAATCTAAAACAAAAATTAATGTTAAAAACTTTATTTAACATTAATATACTCAAAATCCATCTAGACACAAAGGAGTAATACCCAAATGCCATGGCTTAACCACCTCAACCCAAAATTGAAAGGCAAACCCACAAGCTAACTATTCCAAACTCATTCATACTCAAACAAAATTACACACAATCAATAGCTACCCTGCTTCCTTTAGGTTTTAATAAAATAATTCGGTTCAAACATCCAATTCTGAATGCAAAATCCTATCAGCCTATCTCCACTAGTGCAAACAACGTACTCAAGAGATCAATAGGACTTTTTCGGGTTAAAAAAAATTGAAAGCAAGCAACAAGAATGATGGTTATGGTCACATAAGTGAAAATAAATTAACCATAATAAATCAGAGCATACTTAATTACTTATACTTTACATCTCTTCCTTTATTTGTTTTATTTTATACTTTTAGAACAGCCTATACACTTTGGCACTCTTCCTTAAGTCATTATTTGCCTTTTTAAACCGACATTGGCGATGAAGGCATCCGGTTACTCAGCAAGTCATATACTCAAAGTGCTTTGCATACTCATAATTCAAGTCACTGTTTGATGTAAAAGCAAACATGGGACTTATGAATGTTCCTAGTTACTAGGCAACTTGAAACAGCGGAGTAGATTGTGCTTTTTTTTTATTTTATTAAAAAATAAAGATAAAGATGCAAACATAATGGCAATCCTATATATTAACATGAAATGCTCTTGCAAATGCACCCCCAAATCTGAATTGGACAATGTGCTCAATGACAAGATCATCATCACAATACATATTATAGCAAGGCATTCTTAAAGGTTAGGGGTACTCCCCTTTGTAGCGTGCCCATGCGCTTGTGTGAGTTTGCAACTCGTCCTCAGTCATTTCATCTCTCTTGTCTTCTTCAATGTACCTACAAAAAGTGAACAACGTCCATTCAAACTTTGAAAATATAGTGAGGATTAAAATTGACTCAAAAAATAAAGAAAATAAAAAAAATTTTGCTTGGGTTGCCTCCCAAGAAGCTCTAGTTTATAGTCATTAGCTTGACTATCCCAATGCATTATGTCAGTGATATGGAGGTTTTTGGTTGCTCAAATCCTCCATCTATGTATTCCTTCAACCTTTGCCCATTGACCTTGAAGGTCCTATCACCACTCTTCAGCTCAACAGCTCCATGTGGAAAAATTTGTATAATCTCAAATGGACCTAACCACCTAGACCGGAGCTTGCCTAGAAATAGCTTTAGGTGGGAGTTATACAGCAACACCTTTTGTCATGCTTGGAATTCACGCCTCACAATATGCTTGTCATGCCATCTTTTCATTCTCTCCTTGTAAATTCTTGCATTTTCATATGCATGGAGGCGGAACTCATCAAGTTCATTAAGCTGTAATGACCTTTTCTCCCCAGCAGCTTCTATATTGAAATTTAGCAACCTAGTTGCCCAGTAAGCTCGATGCTCTTGCTCCACAAGTAAATGGCATGCTTTTCCATAAACTAGACGATACGGGGACATCCCAATTGGCATTTTGAATGCTGTTCTATATGCCCATAATGCATCATCTAATTTTAGGGACCAGTCCTTTCTTGATGAGTTGACAGTAGTCTCCAATATTCTTTTAATTTCACGGTTGGAGATCTCTACTTGTCCACTTATTTGGGGATGATATGGTGTTCCTATACGATGAGTAACACCGTATTTTATCAATAGAGAATTTAAATAATGATTACAAAAATGCTTACCTCCATCCGTGATGATAGCCCTTGGAATACCAAAGTGTGTGAATATGTATTTCTTTAAGAACTTGAGCACACTCTTGGCATCATTAGAGGAAAGTGCTACTACCTCAATCCATTTGGATACATAATCCACCGCCACCAGGATGTATTGATTTGAATGAGAAGGTGGAAAAGGCCCCATAAAATCTAATCCCCACACATCGAACAGTTCTACTTCAAAGATATTGGTTAGTGGCATTTTCTGTCTAAAAGAAATATTTTCAGTTCTTTGACATCGGTCACAAAAAGAAACAAAAGCAATAGCATCTTTAAACAGGTTAGGCCAATAAAAATCACACCGTAATACTTTAGCAGCTATTTTGTTGGGTCCAAAATGACCTCCACACTCTAATGATGGCAGTATTTTAAAATATTTTTAATTTCATCATCAGGCACACATTTCCTAATAAGCTGATCTGGACAATACTTATATAAATATGGATCCTCCCAAAAATAATATTTTGCATCATGTAAAATTTTTTTTTTTTGCTGGTAATTAAATTCAGGAGGAATAATATCACATGCCTTAAAATTAACAATATCAGCATACCACGGTGTACTAGATGTAAGTAATGCAAATAATTGCTCATCAGGGAATGACTCATTAATGGATACCTCAGTGTTCTCAATTTATTTATTTAACTCTAATCGAGACAAGTGATCTGCTACAAGATTTTTTGCTCCTTTCTTATCCCTAATCTCCAAGTCAAATTTCTGCAATAAGAGCACCCAACAAATTAGTCTCGGTTTCGCATCCTTCTTTTCAAGTAAATATTTAATTACTGAGTGATCAGTATAAACTATTATTTTTGCTCCTATAAGATATGGCCTAAATTTATCAAAAGCAAAAATAATGGCGAGCAACTCTTTCTCTATGGTGGCATAGTTCAACTGTGCATTATTCAGTGTTTGACTCGCATAGTACACCACATGAAGTCTATTGTCCTTTTTTTGTCCCAAGACTGCCCCTATAGCATAGTCGCTTGCATCACACATGAGTTCAAATGGTAGATTCCAGTCAGGTGCAGTGATGATAGAAGCTGAGATTAATTCTCTCTTTAATCTATTAAAAGCAACCAAACACTCATCAGTAAATTTAAAAGGCGCATCCTTGATCAATGAATTACAAAGAGGTTTGGTAATTTTAGAGAAGTCTTTTATAAATCTTCTATAGAAGCCAGCATGCCCTAAGAAACTCCTCACTCCTTTAACAGATGTTGGTGGTGGTAATTTCTCAATGACCTTCACCTTTGCTTTGTCTACTTCTATCCCTCTAGATGAAATCTTATGGCCTAAAACTACTCCTTCCTGCACCATAAAATGACATTTCTCCCAGTTCAATACAAGATTAGTTTCTTCACAATGCTGTAGAACTTGGGAGAGGTTAGTCAAACATATATCAAAAGAAGGACCAAAAATTGAAAAATTATTCATAAAAATTTTAATAAATTTTTCAACCATATCAGAGAATATAGATATCATACATATTTGAAAAATTGCAAGTGCATTACATAACCCAAATGGCATTCTCGTATATGCAAATGTTCCATATGGACAAGTAAATGTAGTTTTTTCTTGATCCTCAGGTACAATAAGAATTTGAAAATATCCTGAATAACCATCTAAAAAATAGTAGAAGGGATATCCAGACAATCTCTCAAGTATCTGGTCAATAAAAGGCAAAGAAAAATGGTCCTTTTGTGTGGCTTTGTTTAACTTCCTATAATCAATACACACACGCCAACCAGTGACTGTTCTAGTGGGTATCAGCTCATTTTTATTTTTTGTAATAACAGTCATCCCCCCTTTCTTAGGAACTACTTGAACAGGACTCACCCAACTACTATCAGAAATAGGATAGATAATTCCTGCATCAAGTAATTTCATTACTTCAACTCTAACTACTTCCTTCATATTAGGATTTAACCTACGTTGATGCTCAATTGAAGGTTTGTAGTTTTCTTCTATTAAAATTTTATGCATGCATATACTGGGACTAATTTTCTTAATATCATCAATAGACCAGCCTAGTGCTTTCTTATGCTTTTTCAACACATGCAATAATTTTTTCTCTTGTTCAGCAGACAAATGAGCAGATATAATGACAGAAAAAATAGATGAGTCTCCCAAGAATGCATATCTTAAGTGAGAAGGGAGCTGCTTAAGCTCAAGCTTGGGGTTTGGCTTAGCCTCTACTGAATCCTGTATTTTCTCAACATCATTTAATACATCAACATGCTCAATTAACTGTTCAAATTTATTTTTAACACCATCACTCAAGTCATATTCAGAATTATCAATTATTTCATTAACAAATTTATTAATCACATCTAATCTAAAACATTCATCATTCTCAAGAAGATATTTAGAAGAATTAAGCACGTTAAAAATTACCTCTTCTTGTCTCACTCTTAAAGTAAGCTTACCCTCATGGACATCTATAAGTACCTTGCCAGTTGCAAGGAATGGACGCCCCAATATCAAAGGAACCTCTCTATCTTCCTTCATATCCAAGACAATAAAATCCACTGGGAAGATAAATTTATCCACCTTGACTAATACATCCTCCACTATCTTTTAGGATATGTCACTGATCGATCAGCTAGTTGTAATGATATATTGGTCGGTTTCACATCCCCTAGTCCAAGCTTCCTGAAAACAGATAAAGGCATTAAGTTAATGCTAGCACCTAAATTGCACAATGCTTTAGTGAATTCGATATTGCCAATATTGCATGGAATTGTAAAACTCCCTGGATCCTTTAATTTTGAGGGCAACTTGTTCTGAATGATTGCACTGCACTCTTCGGTGAGCATGACTGTCTCATGATCCTTTAGCCTTCTCTTTTTGACAAGAATGTCCTTCAAAAATTTGGCATAGCTAGGCATCTGAGCTAATGCCTCCGCAAATGGAATATTTATGTGTAGTTTCTTGAAGACCTTCAAAAACTTCAGAAAGTTCTTGTCATCCTTACTTTGCTTGAGCCTTTGAGGAAAAGGAACTGGTGGATTGTAGGGCTTTACTGGCTCTTCCTTTTTCTCTTTTAGCTTCTCTTTGACCACAGTCTCTTCTTGAGTTTGTTCCTTTACTTGTTCTTTAACAGGCTCTTTTCCTTGTTGTTCCCCTAGTTATTTTTCACTCCTCAAGGTAATTGTCTTCACATGCTCCTTCGGGTTCATTTCAGTATTGCTAGGCAATGACCCTTGAGTTCTGTTAGCTACCATGTTGGCCAACTGTCCCATTTGTATTTTCAAGTTTTTAATGACAGCTTGCTGGTTTTGAAAGTTTGCCTTAGTTTCACCCATGAAATCAGTAGTGGCCTTCATGAGAGTTGCAACCAATTCTTCCAGGTTAGACTTCTTTTCTTACTGTGAAAAACCAGGTGGTCCTCTATTCTGATAATTCTGTTGTTGTTGTTGATTTCCCCATGAAAAATTTGGATGGTTCTTCCAGGCAGGCGTGTAGGTGTTTGAGTATGGATTGTTCTGTTGCCTTCCTTGGCTTGCCACATATTGCACTTGTTCTTGTACTGGAGGCATGAATGAGCTGTCAATCGGGCAATCTTGAGTAGCATGTTGCCCAGTACACATCTCATAGGTCTGCACACGAGTATTGACAGCATTAATAGATAAATGATCTAATTTTTTGAAAAGAGTGTCTACCTTTGCATTGAGTGCAGTAATAGCGTCTATCTCATGAACCCCAGCAGGTCTCCTCGTCATGTTTCTCTCATTGGGTCATTGGTAATTGTTGTTGGCCATTTCTTCCAAAAGATCATAGGCCTCATCAAGCGACTTCCCCATCAATGAACCTCTAGCAGCAGCATCAATATTAATTCTGGTATGGTTGTTCAGCTCATTGTAGAAAGTTTACACAACCAACCATTTAGGCAGCCCGTGGTGTGGACACCTCCTAAGCAGATTCTTGAACCTTTTTCAGGCTTCATATAAGGTCTCCATGTCGAATTGCACAAAGGTTTGGATGTCAGTCCTCAACTTGGCAGTCTTAGCAGGTGGAAAGAATTTTGCCAAAAATTTTTGTGCTAAGTCATTCCAAGTGGTGATCGAGCCAGTAGGAAGAGACTGTAACCATGCATTAGCCTTGTCTCTAAGTGAAAACGGGAACAATCTTAGCTGAATTGCATCATCTGACACTCCATTATGCTTAAGGGTATCACATATCTCCAAGAAGTTTGCAATGTGCGCATTAGGGTCATCATTGGGCAATCCTCCAAACTGAACTGCTGTCTGGATCATTTGGATCAAAGCAGGCTTGATCTCAAAGTTGTTTGCTTGCACAGGTGGTCTTGTGATGCTAGATGAAGCTCCATTCACGGTAGGCATGGCATAATCCCGCAGTGCCCTGGGGTTTGCCTCTCTAGCAACCTCATTATTTCCTACTAGGATTACTTCTCTCTTTGGATCTTCAGCCATTTCTGGATCTACTTTTGCCTCAGATTTCTTCCCTTCTATGACGGTTTTAATGTTTTGTTTACAAGTGCGTTCAATTTCTTGATTTGAAATGGGGTTTGATTCAATTCTCACAAGTTGATCCGATTCTCTTTTTCAAGTTATAATTTTGAAAGATTATTATCCTCTTCTTTTTTTTTTTTTAAGAGAAGAGAGAAGAGGAAGGAGAGATAAAAGAGTTCTAGAGATGAGTCCTAAGGAGTCCTAAATCTAGAGATGAAAGAGAAGAGTGTTTTAATTAGGTTTAAATTTTAATGGCAAACAAGTTAGCATAAAATGGACTTTCTATCCTAGGGTTAACCTAGATCTAGACAGCTCCTAATTGTTCCAAGATCGCTTTCAAGCACTCCAAGCCCAAAACTGACTAACTATCTCGGCCAGGTAAGTGTAAGATGTGGGAGGTCCCCTGCTTGTTGTTTTTCTTAGACACCAACTGAGTTGGCCAGGTCAGACAACGAAACCAATTAAAAACCACCTTCTTAAACCACTTGCCTTAGACACCGAGCAATTAATCAATTCGAACCCGGTCTAACTTTAGGACTTTCTTATCCTATTGAGCTCGAATATCCTAGGGCCAATATTTAATTGATTTTAGATTAAGGTCTAGGTTATGCAGGATGAAGGATGTGGTTTTTGGGCTAAGGAAGGGTGATCAAATCCCCACCTTATCCGATTAATGGGTTAAGTGCCCTTAAAGTTAATTATGGAGATACAATGCAAAAAAATAAGATGTCCAATCAAGTTTGAAAATTTTTTTTTTAAATATTCAAAAAATAAAATATCTAGATTATTAGTAAAATCAACTATTCTTGATATTAAAGCACCCGTCCCCGGCAAACGGCGTCAAAAACTTGATAGCCTGTTTCACAAGTGTACGAAATCGCTCAAGTAATATAATGATAAATAAGAGATCATTCCCATGAGAACTGAGTTTAATTATCAAAAATGAACGCTAATTTTACTAATATCTAAATGATCGAAACTGAATGATAGTGAAAAATAAAATTAACTCTAAAGAACTCAATGAAAGCTGAATCAAAATTCGATTGATAAAGTACTAGGATATATCTGATTTCACTTGGACCAATTATCAATTCTAGCTATTTTGATTAATAATCTAAATTTAATTATTAATACAAAGATAAATAATTCTAAATTATTTAATAATCTCTCTCGAGTCTTATTACATATACTAATTAAAACCTATAATCTATCTTTCAATAGTAAAATAGATTTCAATTAGTTCAATAAGCACAGTGATTATTTCCAAGATTCCATAAGTCAAATCTTCTGCTCCCGCTTCAATTATTATTCCTATGATGTTTGTTATTAACTCTAATTTATAATCTTCCTTCCCAATACCAATTATAAATCAAAATCAATCAAGTACCAAAGATAATAATACTTAAAAGCATTAAGTGCAAATAACAAACAATTACATTAACAAAGAAAATTAATACAAGATTCTAGAATTGAAATTAAATCCAAGCTACATCAGGTACCTTAGCTAGAAATTTAGCTTTTCATTATATCAAAATCAAACTCAAGTTTACTTGAATAAAACTCCAAAATCATCCTAACAATGAGTTCTAAAAAATAAATTCAAAGTAAACTAGAGAAAGAATTAAAAACTCTGAAGGAATTGCAGAGCCGAATGAATCATCTCTTCAAATCTTCCAGATACTTCAAACTCTCCTTGCTTGATTTCTAGCTTTCAAAGATGATTCTCCTCTCCCTTTTGCTGGTGTTTTTCAATCCTTAAATAGGGCTAGGGCTAGGATTAAGGTGGTATTTTTTTCATGATTTTATTCTATATATCATTCTTTTTATTAGGTATAGAATCTCTCCTCCTTTGGATAGACTTTAAGCAACCACCAGCCATCTACTCCTTATGCTGCCCAAATTTTCTGATTTTATTCTGATTTTCATTGTAAAAGAAGGAAAGAAGGCATGGTTAATTAGAGAAGAAGAATTTCTTCCTTCTTCAACCTTCCTGGGTCCATAAAATCTGCTAAACAAAGTAAGGTTTCGGCTGCCCAAATCGAGTTTTCCAAGAATTGGTTCTAATTCTTTCTAAGTTTGCTCCTCATGTAGAATTAGTTTGGACTCTGATTTTCTTTCATTTAATTCTTTCGAAGATAGCTCTTTGCCACCCAAAATTGGTTGCCATATCAGATCTTTGTGCCAAGAAACATAAGAAGAATCTAGGTGTATCGGGTGTTTCTTGTTGTGTCCAACATTGTTACCAACTTCAACCTACTGTAGCCATCTCATCTGGAATCTAAATTTAATTCTGTAAATTATGTTCTTTTTTTGCTTCTCTCAAAATTCTGTAGGATCTAATCTTGCTCAATTTGGAGTCCTGTAGCTTGCCTTTTAGGAGTCCTCACACCAAAATATCCAGAATTTAGATTGGTTGACTAGATGGGAGAGATTAACTACTTGATTTATTTCCTGCACCTCTAGTTTCTTTTCTGACTAATGATGCCAAAAAGGATAAAGTGTGGGGTCCATTGATATCTTGATTTGGTTATTCTGCTTTGAGATAGACTCTGATTTTGATGCAAGACCTGATGACTCCGGATGACAAATCCTGCTGAATCGGACTCAACCAATTTCACTTAATTTGACCTTTAAAACATGGTTAAGCCCAATTAGGTGTGACCTGGCTCAATTATCTGTAATTGACATAAAACATATCAGGTTCTTACATTTATTTAGTTAATTATTATATTAATTTCATCAAAATCATTAAAAACTAATAATAACAATTACTATAAAAATGCAACACATCATTTGGGTCTAGTCCTTCATAAATGATTTGGCACAGCCTCTAAATTTCTATTCTATGGTATGGGCATTGACTCAAAAGATTCTTAAAATGATCAAAGTACTTTCAAAAAAATTCATTGGGTAATTGATAAAATTGATTAATTTCATTCCTAAATTTGACAGTCTTACGATATGAAAAAAAAAAATTTTAGGAATACTTTAACAAAACCCTCCCATGATGCTATGGATTGGTTAGAAAGACTGTATAACCACTTTTTGGTACTATCTTTAAGGACAAAATTGATTAACCTAAGTTTTACAGCATTCTCAGTGAGCCGTTGAAGTCGCATTGTGGCGCATACTTCCTCAAATTTTCTCATAAAAATATATGCATCCTCAATTCCAATGAATTTGAAAAGTATGTTTATGATCTGAAGTTTAATTTCAAAATTGGCATCAGTTTGTGGCAGTCGGATATATGAGGGTTCGGCTAACCCAACTAGATAGCAAAGATCTTTCAGTACCCGAGGTTCATGTTCGGATTCACCCATGATGGGCTTAAGGGCTACTGGATTTGATGCAAGATTTGGATCTATTCTCACTAATCGACCAGATATCCTTGTCTAAGAAGAAATTTGAGAATTTTTAGTTATTTTTGTAATTTTTTTCTTTCTTAAGAGAAGAGGAAAGAGAGATAGATGAGATGAGAATTCTAAAGATGAGAGCCTAAAGAGTCTTAAATCTAGAGATGATAAAGAAGAGTGTTTTAATTATGATTAATATTTGTAGGTTAGTAATCAAGTTATACGGTCAATCCTAGCTAAGGATAACCCTAGATCTAGATAGCTCCTAACTGTCAAGGTTATCTTTGAACACTCCAGATAAAAGACTAGCCACTCAATTGGCCAGATAAGTATAAGGTTGGTGGGGGTGCCCCATTGCTTTCCTTGACACCAACTGAGTTGACCAGATAAGCGAACGAAACTAATTAAATAACCATCTTCCTTCAGGACGTAGTCTCTGAACCACTTTTCTAGACACTAGTCAAACTGACTAACCCTAACCTGGTCCAACTCTTAGGATCTCTTGTCCTATTGAGCTCGAGAGTCTTTAGGGGCCAACGTCTAATTGATTTTAGGTTAAAGTTTAGGTCAGTGCAATATACAGGATGATGGTTTGTGAGCCAAAGAAGGGTGATAAAATTTTCACCTTATCTTGTTTAGGGTTTGTGCCCTTAAGATATTTTATGGAATTATATAATACAAGAAGAAAAGGTGGTCAGATTTTGTAGTTAGTCAAGAGTAAATTGATTTGTTTCACTTTTTAGGTTTTGTGATTAAGTATCTAATTTTTTAAGTAGATTATGAGGTGTCAATGTAGAGATTTTTTTTTTTTAGAAGAAAGTAAGTTTGACTAAGGAACTAAGCAAGTTAGAAGTAAATAAAAAGAAACTAAGAATAAGACTAAATTTTTTTTTTAAAAAAAAATAATCATGCCTAGATCTCTGATAATGGTGTCAAAATTTGATCGCTGTCATAGACGGTCAAGAATAAAAATCAACTCAAACTATATAGATAGGGTGAGTCAGGATCATTTCCATGAGGATCTAGGATGATTATTTTTTAAAAAAAAAAAATTAATTATAGAAGGATTAAAGAAAAAATAAAATAATAAAAAATTTAATTATAAATATAAATTAATTTGTGAATGAAAATAAGTCAGAGAGATAATCCAGAAATTTCAAATCCACCATGCAAATTAGATTTATTTTTTTTATATTGTAATATTAATTCTTGTGATTAGGATATTAGTATAACTTATCTCTAAGGGGTACGGACTGTATCAATAGATCATAGCTCATCCTATTAGAGTATAAACTATCTAAATTCAATTACAAGATATAAGGTTTAATCTAACATGCCACACTATCTCTCCTAGGCACATACCGTATCTAGGGATCACGGTACGTCAGTGGATGGTTTAGGCCGTGTAAACTAGATCAATATCTCAGAATAAAAAAATATAAAATAAAAATATAATTTTATTACATAAAAATTAAATACATAAAAAAAAATAAAAATCTGTTTACAAGTTTCATCGTATTTTTGGATTGAAGAGATTTAGCCATGCATCAAGATCTCTAGCTCTATATTCTCTTCTTTTTTAGAATCCAAAATAATAAAATAAAAATTTTATTCTGTTTCCACTCTTATTCTTTCTCTCTGTTTCCACTCCTGTTCACCCGATGTTTGCTATTGCCCTCCCACTCTTGGATCCCTAAACCTCTGTAATTTTTTTTCTAATTTTTTTTCATATTTCTATTGATTTTTTTCTCTTCCTTACCCTTATTTTTGGACCTCCTATTTATATATGAATTTTTTATCATTTTTTGATCACAAAAGGAGTCCTAAAATCTTTAGAATTTGTAGTATACCGTATGAATTTTTCTGACCATCGGATTTCACTTGGACCACCCAAATCGCTCCAAAAAATGTTGTTTAAGTCCTTATCATGATCGAGATCCACCACAGCCGTTAGATCAAGCGTTTGATTGAATTTTGGCCGTCGATCAGTGCAGTTGTTTTCCTATTCTCAGTCGGAAACAGCGTCAACCATTGGATCGAACTCTAGATCAATTTCCAGCCATTGGATCGTGTATAGAAATCCTTCTTCTAATTAGTTTTCAATCGATAATGAATGTGAACCGTTGGATCTAGTTTGAGATTAATTTGGACCATTGGATCGTATATTTGTAGTGGGCCACCACCGCTGGATATGGAAATACGTGATTTCAACCGTCCGATCACATGTCTGGAGCACTATCAGCCATTGAATCGTGCAAATTTCCTCCACCCACCTGTGAACCGCATCGTGCACCGTGAACCGCTCCAGTGGATCGCACCTTTGAATCTATGGATCGAGCGGCCGGTCCACCGTGCACCAAAGGCTATAAAAATTAATTTTTAAGGTATTTTGGCTTGATTTTTGATTTGATTTATTTTTAAAAAATAAAAAAAAAATATGTATTAAATTACTCAATATTTTTTCATCATTTTGGTGCTTAAAATTGCTCAATAAAATTAACATCTATTTTTCATAAATATGCTCTAATTTTATATTTTTTAAAATTATTTATTTTTGTAAGAAATTTTAATTTATTTATGAAATTAAGTTTTTTACAAGATATTAGCATCATAAAATATCAAAAATATCTTCAATAAATATAAAAATATATCACTTATCAAGCCCTTGAGAACTGTGCTTGGCCTTTGGATTTTTTAAGGCTGATGAGTGCTGTCAGATGGAGAGGGCCGCTACCTTTATTAATGATGTGAGCAGGCTATCATGAAAATGGCAAGTGGAGAGGGCTGTCTTTGTTATCAAAAAGGATGACATGACCACCTTCTTTAATGGCCTGACATGATAATTGCTTAAAGATTTTGGATTAAGATTGTTGGGCACTTCA
The DNA here is from genome assembly GCF_000442705.2 of Elaeis guineensis. Taxonomy (NCBI): domain Eukaryota; kingdom Viridiplantae; phylum Streptophyta; class Magnoliopsida; order Arecales; family Arecaceae; genus Elaeis; species Elaeis guineensis. The sequence goes on from NC_025999.2 coordinate 23,715,425, forward strand.
GCTAAACCAGAAATTAAAGGAAGTGGGCCTTGGCATCCGATGTCTAGGTGTCATGCCTGGGCTAGCGGTCATAGATTCGATTGAAACGAGAATCGACTGTCGGGACCAAAGTGGCCGACCGAAGTCGAGATCAACCTCATATTTTACTGCTGCTGGGATCATGCTCATTTATCACATTGGGTGAGTATTATATTGATATTTTTGCATGCCACCTGTCATGAACCCTCTTCTTGTCTATGTCTTCAGAGATGACTAGGGTATCACCCCCCAACATAAGTCCCCTACTCCCTGGCCTGAGCAGGGTCAGGCCCATGGAGTACAAATCAATGTTTTATTTTCGAAGACATGAGTCAGATCCCAATTTCTCAGTTAATACGACGTAGGATCAGCTTCACATCCTTGTGCACCTCCGGCTCGCATTGCTGATCTCCCCCAACTCACAATCCGAACCCAACATAATACATGAATACTTTCTCAAATGACATACCTGAGCTCATGCAAAGCCTTGAAGGCCTTGTTGCCCCGATCCTATATTTATCAAGAAACTGATTACACTTGCCATGGATTAGAAGGAATGACATCTGTCCTACTTCGTGCACTGAATGTGAAAATCTTCTCGGGAGATGGATTTATAGTGCCTCTAGGGTCTGCAGAAGATACTGCTTTGGATATTTTAGATGCTTCCAATGAATGGGCAGAGCTTGGTGCGGTCCTAAATCAGCCTCACTAGTGGGATCCGATGTAGGCGAGGGCAAGGCGCATGCGGGGGAGCTCAAGCCTAAGGTTGGGTGCACCGATGGGTTCGGCAACACTCAAGACTGGATCTGCCGAGGGGTTCGATGATGTTTGAGGCCGAATCTGCCAGGGGATCGGGCCTAGCGGTGGGTTCAGCACTAAGATCTTGGAGTCAGAGGGAAATTGGCACAGGTGGAAAGCTTCCGAATGAGATTGGGTGGTGACGAGGGGGGTTCGGCCACACGAAGTGCACAGAGTGGGCTTCAGACCTACCAGCACCCATCGGGATGATGGGGTCCGTCAGTCCTAGGCCTCGGTTTGAGCACGTATCGGGGATCAACCCGGCTAGAGGAGGATTTGTGCCACCCAGGGTCGATTCGTTGCTACCTAGAGGTGGACCCATCGGGGGGGGGTCAACGCCTCCTAGGGCCGAGTCCTACGATAGGTTCAGCAAGTTGAAGGTTTTTGACTTGATCAGAGCACGCATGGGATATAGGCCAAAGGGTGGTTCGGTCGAAGGTGAGATGCACAGAGAAGATGTCGGTTGAAGGGGACATACATGGACATCTCCAGAGAGAGGAGGGATGCATGAATGTCGGTCAAGGGAGCACGTGGAGGAGGCCCAAGGGGCCGATGCAGGCCACCTGATCCCAGCCTTGGAGCCGACAGAGCGCGTGGGGGAGATTGGGGTTGCTCGATCCCATGCTTAATGCATGCGAGGAAGTTTTAGCATTGTCGGCGGGAAGCTTTGGCGTGCAAGAGAAGCCCAGGGAGGCTTCAGACCTGCTGGTTCTAGCCTCAGCATCGGTGGCATGCGTGCATGTTCGCATGAAAAACTCATGGTGGATGGCCGGAGGGGGCCAATTGGAGCCATTTCCTTCTTTCTCCTCCACTTTTCTTTCTCTCCCCCTTTCTTCTTTTGTCTCCGCCTGATTCTATCACCTATGGGGTGACGGGATAAGAGAACGGGAGAAATTATTGCACAGTTCGGGTATGATGAGGGGCAGAGTTATTGCATGCACTGGTTTCAAGTAACCCAGGGCGAATCCTAGAGCAAGTGCACTATTGATAATGCACAATTAAGGATTGGCAGAATACTAGTGCGGCACTTCGGGCACCAATGGCCTCCTGGTACCAAAAATCATGTTTCTCGTTATTTTTTCCCTGATGCAACTTCGCGACTTTGATATTTAAAATCCCTTCATGAATTTATCGCTTCGATTTTTCATATGTCCTTATGATCCGAACCTAGCGCCTAGGTTTTGGATTGGAGATCTACAAAGATTTGTGGACTATCTTCAAATTTTATTGAAGTCAGATCTTTTTCACCTTAGATCTGGTCAAAGTGATCGCGGATCTGATCAAGAATTTTTGTTGCCATGCTAGGATTCTAAGGTCAGCACCGAACTTGCCTAAGAATGATATCTTCGACCCCTCATTGAAAAGTGAGGTCTTCATCTTGTGGGGTCTTTCACTCCTCCACGAAAGAGTGGAGTCTTCCGCCAAAGAGTGGAGTCTTCCGCTCTTGCACCGAAGAGTGAGGTCTTTGGCTGCTCTTTCTTCGAGAAGTGGAGGTTTTAGCCATACTTTCTTGAAAGAGTGGAGGCTTTATCGGCTCTCTTATTAAATAGTGAGGGCTTCGGCTGCACTCCTATTGAGGAGTAAAAGCTTTAGCCATACTTTCTCAAAAAAGTGGGGGCTTTGCCAGCTCTTCCACTGAATAGTAGAGGCTTCGACTGTACTCTCATTAAATAGTAGAGATTTCGACTACACTTTCATTAAGCAGTAGAGGTTTCGGCTGCACTCCCATTAAGCAGTGGGGGCTCCGGCTGCTCTTCTGTTGAAAAATGGAGGCTTTGCCTACTCTTCCATTAAATAATGGGGACTTCACTGGCTCTCCTATTGAACAATGAAGGCTTTGCCTACTCTTTTCATGGGTACAAGTGGCCGTTCATGCCCTCCATAGAAGTTATGAGTTCTATTAAAGAGCTCTTGAGTTTTGTTTGACTCCTCATTAATTGCTTTATCTTGTACCTGAGCTCTTCCTCAGTTCGAGCTTATTTTTTCTTTAGATCAATATGATTCTAGACTTCAGATCGGTATAGATTTGACTTCGGCCTCAGCCCTTTGATTTTAATGCTCATAGGCCTGTAATTTTTCTAAAAGAAAAGAAAATGAAGTAAAATGTGAGGGTTTGAAAATCTCTTATCAAAAAAATTTTGTGCAAGTTTGTTGAAGCTTGTTTCCTCTTCTGATCTGTGTTGCATGCCCCCATTATTAGATTTGACTTGGAGTGCTTGGAGGGATATTCTTCAATCTATTCAATTTGTGGTCATGGAAGAGGAAGCACTTGAGCAGTTGGGTTTGGCACTATTTACAGACTTACGGATCACCTAAGGAACTTTTTTTAAGAAGTCCCCCCGTATCCTGATGAGAAAGAGGAAAGGACATCTTGGGGAGATATTAAATAAACAATGAAGAGGGTGTGGATTCCCATCATATGAGGTACAGACAAAAAAGGGGGGACATTGGGATTAATTCAGAACTCTTTTCATTCAGAATCTCTTTCACATTTTGATTCTCCTTTTTTCCTTTATCTCCTGTAGACCTTTCCTCCTTTTTCTTTTTCTCTCCTCTTTTAATGTATACTTGGGAAGAAGAAAAGCTATGTGAAGAGAAAGAGGGTCCCTAATATGGGAGGAGATTTCCTCTGAAGATTGAATGCTCGAGCAATTTTGTCTTCGGACTTCTGATGCCATTGGGGTGGTGCGATGGAGTTCTTTGGATAAAACAGTCATTCCTTCCCACGAATAAGTTTGTGTCCTCCTGACCCAAATTATTTACCCCCCATTCTTAAGCCTAACCAGAAGAGCTTCAGGGGAGGAGGGGGCTCTCTTTTAACAAGGTAAAGCTTGATAGTTGCACAGCATGAACTATCTCATTTCTTACGACACTCTTCTGTGAAAGTTGTGAGACTACCTCCGATGGCTAACATAAGGCATGATTTCCGACTGGAGCTTGTGCTGGGGGGTGTGTCTTGATGTTAAGATACCTCAAAGATGCTCTCCTTGACAATATTGTAATAGGTTACAGGCTCTTCCTTAAAAGTGGGCACAGGTGTCCTTTCTCTAGTGCCAATCTATTGATACAAAAATCTGTCCCGAGTTAGAGGCGTTGGAGCGAGGCGACGTCCGACGAATCGATGGTGGCTGGACCTGTAAGAAAAGTTTCCATCGGAGGTGGCTCCAACAGAGACTTTCCGACGCTTAAGTCAGATTTCTCACAATAAAAGAAAAAAAGCGAGTATTTTTAGAGAAAAAGAAGGCATATCTTTGGATTCCCTATTCACTTTATTTTTATAAGGGAGGCTGGAGCCAAAGAGAGTACAAAAATGTCAAAGATATTTTGTCTCTCATTTAGTGATCTCGAGAATCATGCCTGATCAGTCATTTCATGGCACGTAGAAGTCAGGCACATTAATGGCATGGGTTGACAAAAAGGATCCTGAGGGCTATCTTGCCCATGGTCGCTCTGTATATTGATGAAAAAATATGACAGGACCGTAAAAAGACTTCTGACAGTCATCATAGTAGGCTGTCATCTTTAACAAGAATGATGTGATGGGCTAGGAGAGAGGCCACAAAGAAACCCCTTGAGGGTTAATGACTAAAACTAATAGTGGGGGCCGATGTAGGGATCGATCAAGCATAGAGAGCACATGAGCACTTGCGAGCGAAAGCCATGCACAAGGGGTTCGGCCTTTGCTTAATCTTCCTCTCCCACCATCTTTTCTCTTTCACCTTTCTTTTCCTTTTGTCTTATATTGCTGCTCATGGAGGGATATGATGAAAAGAAGGAGGCAATTAATGCCTTTGTTAGACTTGGCTCAGGAATCCTCCCCTATGTCTTTAGCCAACATCAAAAATACCACCAATAGGAGACTAAGAGAGAAAGAAAGAGAAAGTTTTAAAGTCCCTTTTGTCCCTTATGATGCCTTTGGGAACTATGTTTGGCCCATGGATTTTCTAAGGCTGGTGAGTGGTGTCAGGTGGAGAGGACCGCTGCCTTTATTAATGATATAAGCAGGCTATCATGAAAATAGCAAGTGGAGAGGGCTGCCTTTGTTATCAAAAAGAATAACATGACCATCTTTTTTAATTGTCTAACACGACAATTGCTTAGAGATTTTGGATTAAAGTTGTCGGGCACTTCAGCCGAACCAGAAATTGGAGGAAGTGGGCCTTGGCATCTGATATCTAGGTGTCATGCCTGGGCCAGCGATTGTAGATTTAACTGAAACAAGGATCGACTGTTGAGACTAAAGTGGTTGGCCGAAGTCGAGATCAATCTCACATTTTACCGCTGCTGGGATCATGCTCATTTATCACATTGGGTCAGTATTATAGTGATATTTTTGCATGCCCCCTGTCATGGAGGTTCGAGCCCTCCTTCTAGTACCAAAAGTTTTAAAGTCCCTTTTTGTCCCTCATAATGCCCTTGGGAACTATGCCTGGCCCTTAGATTTTCTAAGGCTGGTGAGTGGTGTCAGGTAGAGAGGGCCACTGCCTTTATTAATGATGTAAGCAGGCTATCTGAAAATGGCAAGTGGAGAGGGCTGCCTTTGTTATCAAAAGGGATGACATAACCACCTTCTTTAATGGCTTGACACGATAATTGCTTAGAGATTTTGGATTGAGGTTGTTGGGCACTTCAGTCAAACTAGAAATTGGAGGAAGTCGGCTTTGGCATTCGATGTCTAGGTGTCGTGCCTGGGCCAACAGTCATAGATTCGACTGAAATGAGGATTGGCTGTCGGGATCAAAGTTACCAGCCGAAGTCGAGATCAGCCTCATATTTTATCGCTGCTAGGATCATGCTCATTTATCATATTAGATCAGTATTATATTGATATTTTTGTATGCTGCTTGTCATGGACCCTCTTCTTGTTTGTCTTCGGAGGTGATTGAGGTATCACCCCCCAACACTTCCCATTGCGAACATCAACCAGATCATGAACAAGGCCCTCTTGACCGATGTTAGATGGCCAAGGACACCAAGGAGACTATACAAGAGTATATCTCCAAATTTATCAGAATGTCAAAGCGTTCTATTTTCTGCAACAAAACTTGTTGGCGAAAAAGGTAATGAGCAAATACCTGAAATATCCCCTCACAATTGAATTGGGAACCCCTTTTCTACAATCTTGTTAGTTTTTTATGGACTGCGTGCTCCTTTATTATTTTTATTAAAGAGCCCAACCTAATAACTTCTATCCTTAATGTTAGCCATGTAAATCTGATTTGGATGCAGATAAAACTTTGTAATTCGAGCGTCACATAAATCCTGCAGATAGATGCATACACAAACTTCTACGATTAAAATGGAGGAACCTGCACAAAGGGTGTAGGCTACATATACGGATTGATCTAGGCTAGAGCTATTATAACACATGAGATAATGGATGTTGGCTTATTCTTAATAATATGTTCTGATTGGATCTTTCAAGTACCAAGACAAAATTGTAGCTGGACATAGGAATATATGTTTCTTTTCTTTCTTTTCCGATGCATGTCTTATAAACCTTTTTCCTTTCTGAAAAGATCCCCGCCATTTTGTGTTTTTTTTTTTTTTTATAGAAAATACTATTCAAACAAGTTGCAATATGGTCATCTAAAAATTCATTATGTTTTGTAATATTTTATTATAGAAAGTAGTAGTATATAGTTTGAACTTTGTAATTGGTATTACATGCTGGGTTAGGTCTGGTAATATCTCATTCAATGACCGTAGTTAAATTTATTAGCCTGAAATATATGAAATGTCAAAACCTTCGCGTGACGCGTCTTCTCTTGATTTTCAAATATGATCAAATAACTTAACTGAGAGGTGATGGCTGTTATTTCTTGGCATCTTACATCTCCAAAATTTTGGTTTGAATAACTTGTCCTTCTTAAGTCATATACTTCCAAAGTTGATCTGCTAGTACTTAGTATTGCCATACTTGGCAAGTGCTGAAGCCATATGATTATTTACTAGAAGCACATTTGGGTGACTAATTTCTGCTGAGCATAAAATTATAGATGGACATTTAAGATAGTTATGTGCAGGGCTAGAGTATAAAGTCATTTGGAACTGAAATTATGGTTATTTTCAATATCCATGTATCTTTCCTAGCACATGTTTCTGGCATTATAGTTGTACCATATATACCCTGTTATGCAATGGGATAGTTATATCTTGATGCTCTTTTTATGCATTCATGCACAAAAATAGACATTCATAAACACAATGGCATCCCTATATTTTACTTTTTATATAATTTTTGCCTATCTTTGTTTAGTTTTGCTCCATAAGATATTCTTAATTCTTTTCATATTTCTCTATTTTCCCTTTAGGTTGGTGATCAAGATGATAACCTTACAGCAGTAATTAAACTCTATGCCATTCCAATGATTGCAACTTCAAAGCTTATTATCCATGATGATCAAATTGCAGTATATCTTAGCTATGACTGACAACTTGTGCCGATCTTCTTGATGATGCCCTACTTACATCAGTTAAGCTTTTTCATATTCAAGATGAGATGCTCATTAAATAATTATATTTTATTTATCAATCAGAAACTCTCTCTCTCCTAATTCGAACAAATAATCAACTTATACTAATCTTATATTAGAGATCTGCATGTTTTCTATTGTGGTTTTGAGAGATGCATACTAGAGTCCTTGATAATATTGTTATTGAGTGGTATTTGGAAAGGTTCGAGGAATTAGCTTATCATATTATTTTTAAAACACATTAATGTGTGATGGTATAGGATCCACCTTTTTGCCCTTTCTTATTGATTTATGAATAATATGATTTAACTTCTTTGTTCATTTTCTTGCTCCATCAACTTTTGCCCAACACTCTTTGGTGGTATTTGGTAAATCAAATAGGATTACCAAAATGATTTTAGATCACTGACGATCCTTATTATGAGGTAATCTCATTTTCAATGATCTAAAATCGGCTCATTTGGTATGCTATATTTCAGTGATTAAAGATTCTTAAGTATGCATGAGTAACCTATTTTGATATTTCATGAAAATTTAAAATTATTAACCATATAATACCAAAACTATTCCTGATATATTACTAAAAATATATTTATTAATTATATAAAATATATTATAATAAAATATTAATATAGTTATTAATATATTAATTATTATAATATTTCATAAAAATATATTTATTAGTCCCAAAAATTATTAACCCGTAAAAATATATAATTGTTATTATAGAATTAATGCTTTTATTTATATTTATCACATATTATTTATTATTAAAATTTATTCTAAATTTTTACTATAATTTAAAATTATCATTGAATAATAATATGATAATAATATGACTAATAATATATTATAATATAATATATATCATAAATATAATATACATAATTTTAATATAATATAATATCATATATAATATTGATATAATATATTAAATGCTATATTGATGTACCAAATCTTTTTATTAGATTGAAAGATATTTTTGTCCTTAAATTTCAGTCTAAAATCATTATCTTAGGATGATCTTGGATTCATGATCTCAAGATGAGTATCCCATCACTAAATCTGATGGTGATTTAAAAAATATGAATGGTTTGAAAATACTATCAATAATGTAACAAAATGCAGTGATCGCATCACCTTCACACTCATCACTCTTCATCTTGGGATGGTTGCCCCATACCAAATGCTCCTTCATGGATATGTCATTTTCTATTTTAACTTGACTATCAACTCATGAGACTGTTATGCATGCCCATGAAAAAGTATCTAGTTATTGAGGAAAACCATCAGGGAGCCAAATAAGTATCCACCGCGCGCCCCCCCCCCCGTCTCTCGCTCTCGTACTCATACATACACATGAATGCACATGCATAATTGCACCCATTCATCCGTGGAGGTGTTTGTATATGCATGCATCAGCAAATATACTAACAATAGCGTGTATGGATCATACTGACTTGCTTCATACAAGCATTGCTGCCTAGATGTTTGCGCATTATTTAATTATCGTGAAGAAGCCTACACTTTCTTTTCTCATGAAACTATTCATTTCATTGGTTCATATTTATAAACTGTTTATCTGTATTTTATTTTCAGATATATGTATAGAACCGAAGACTTTATTTCATTTTATTTTATTTTATTTTATTTTGAAAAAAAAGAAGAGGAGGAAGGGGTGTGAAGACACACTCCCACAATGGAAGATGATTACTTTTACTCAAACAAAATGGGTTGTCGATGAGGTACCCATAGTCTTGATCAATAGTATACATATCACGTCTCCGATCCGAGATTGTGAATCGAGGGTCATGACAACCGCCGCATACTCATAAAAAACTCTTCCCATAAGCATGCAAGGCATCTTATCATGCTATCCTAAAACAACAACAGAATAATTAGTCAATAATTTAAATCCAAAATATAACGATCTAAATTTCTTCTTTAATATCTCAATAAATTCAACAATGATTCATAGGCCTTACATCAAATTCAATAAGACTTTCAACCTAAAATAAAAGTATAGAGATTTTACTTCTGATCACTCTTCCATTCATATCTTGTATCATCTTAATTCTTCAACATCTGTAAAAACAGTAAAATAGGAGATAATGAGCTAGACAGCCTAGTAAGCAATGATCACTTTCAAGATTTCAATTCGAAATCAATTTCGATTATGCAACATAGTTCATGCCAAATTCATTTTTTTTTTTGAAAATTCAAATTTCTTTCGAGATTTCAATTTCTTTCATTCTTAAATTCTTTTCATCAACCATGAGCTATGATCACATTTTCTCTTTGGCAGGATCATAATACTGCATATCTTCTTGCGGTGAGCTGCGAATCATCTGGCAGCAAAGTTCTTCGAAACCGCTGGTCTCTCTGATGGTTTGTCGCTGGTCTCTCTGGTGATATAAACCCTCAGAACAAATCAATTACCAACGTATATACCCCCATTGGCGGGGTCCTTTACATAGTCAGGTTGTCAATTCATATTGTTCTTATATCAAAATTCTTCATAAATCATGTTTCATATTTTAATTTCAATAAGAAAATATATAATCATATAGTATCGAAATAAATCAATATAATGCATCATGAAATTAATATGTTCAATTATGCTTCATCATAACATATCAAAATATGATATTTTCATAACAAAATATCATTCATCCAATTCATGCATCGTTTCACAAATCATGTCAGAAAAATATATTATAATTTATCGATAAATCTAGAAAAAATAAAATATTACTTACCTCGAACGCATTCTAATAAATCCACAAAATCTATATATTTTCTTTCAAAATTCTTCAGTTCATAAATCATATCACAATATCCGATTATCAGGTGTCAACGATACCTATACGAGATCAAATTCAATAATAAGAAAGAATACGAATACCATATTTCAATGGTTTAGATTGGGTCTGATCATCTAATTTCATCTAATCAAAATCTAATTAGGACATAAATGATTCAAAGTTTGACTATCAGATCAAATTGGATTCGAAGTGATAGGACCGAGGTTTCTTCATTGGTTTCATAGAATCAAGTGGAGAGAAAAAATCAGAGGAGAAAAAATTCATGAGGTACAATTCAAATTAATCAGATGACACAATCCAATATTACGATTGGTGCAATATCTCGATTGATGAAATCAACATGATCAAATCAAGTCATGATTAAATCGAAATCATGGATGATCAAATCTAAGGATTCATGGTCTGATCAAGATGTTGGTATACTACCTGACAACCACGGATCAGGATGCTTTCATTAGAATCATTCAAACTCATCAAAATAAAATTTTTTTCTTGATTAATTTTAAAGAAATAAACTTCTAGAGAGATACAATTCTAGAGAGAGAAATTCATGAAGATGAATCTGTACTGATTAGACAATACGGTTCAACAAATTCGATTGATCTGATCAAGATAAATTAATCAATTCATGCTGAAATTACCACATGGATAATTCAATAGAATCATGGGTGATAAAATCTAAAGATATTTGATCTGATCAAGGTGGGTGTCAGTATGCTGTCCGACAATCATAGATCAAGATTCTTCACTAGATCAGAAATATTAAAAAAAATTTATGGACTAATCTTTTTAGAGAGAGAAATCGATCAAGAGAGAAATGGTTTAGAGAGAGAAAATTTTAGAGAGAGAAAATTCATCTTGAACTCTTCAGACGATATGATTCAATAAATATCCGATCGATTAAATCAAATCATGCTGAAATTATCATATGGATAATTCAATAAAATCATGTAAAATAAAATTTTAAAAAATATCTAATCTGATCAAAGTGGGTGCCGGTGTACCGTCCGACGATCACAGATCAAAAATCCATCATTAAGATCATTTAAATTCATCAAAATTCTAAAAAATCTTAGGAGAGAAAAATAATCTAGAAAGAGAAAGTAGAGAGAGACTAGAGAGAGAAAGAGAAAGTAGAGAGAAGAAAAGAGGGAGAGAGAGAAAGCAGAGAGTCTATATTTTTTTTCTATTTTTTTTCATCTCTTTTCTTCTTTTTTTTTCTTTTTCTTTTTCTTTTCTTTCTCTTTTCTTTTCCTTCTTCTTCTTTTTCTTTTTCTTCTTCTTCTTCCCGTGGTTTGCCTTGGGCCGAAGCAAGGGGTCTCAAATCTTTTCATTGGCTGGCCGATCGACAGCGCAACTGGCATGGGGGCGGCCATCGACAGGAGGACGGTGACCCACCATCCAAGAAAACACAAATCCGGTGGCCGGCGGCGACCACCGGCGCTAAAACCCAAATGAAACTGAAATTTTTTTCTCAAAGAAATCCGACGACTTCGATCGCCGGCGAGCGTGCACACTGGCACGGAAAGAAAGAAAGAGAAGAGAGGAAGGGGAGAAGGCTCACCTTCGACGCCGGTGAAGCTTTCCGGCGAAAAAATTGAACGGACACAGAGTCGATCTTCCGCGATAATTTTCTGACGATTGCCGTTGATGAACCTCGTGATTTTCCAGTGTGAGAGAGAGAGAAGGGATCCCCTCCTTAAATAGAGCTGGAGAGAGCCTCTGTCCAACTCCGATTGAGAGTCGGTGAGAGGAGGAAGCTGTTTTCCCTTCTTCTTCTTCTTTTTTGTTTGAGCTGGGGTTTATTACTTGGGCCGGGCCACGACAATACCACATAATGCAAGAGAGAAATCTGAATTGTTTCCTTTTGGAAAAGTAATTACTATGCTTGTTGCAACTAATGTTGCTGTTCAAGACCTTGATATCACCAAACGTTGACCGTTTGACTTGCCAAATATACCTTCACCTGTGCATCGCCATTTGTGTAACATCAGTTATATTCTCATAATGCTATCGAAGAGTCGTTACTGTTTCCTTGTTGAGATGCAACTCAGTGGACTATATTCACTTCTAAAAATATGCATATGAATCCTATCTAATTTAATATAATATATATAAAAAAAATCAGATTAATGATCTTTTGATAAATGACATTCTAAATATTTGACAAGTAGCCTTCTGAGTTTATTACAATTTAATAGGAAGGACCGATAACTTTTTGATAAGTAGCATTTTGAGTATTTAGCATTATTTATTATAATTTAATAAAAAAAATCATGTTGGTGACTTTTTGACAAATCACATTATCAGTGTTTGACAAATGACATTCTGAGTATTTAGTATTATTTATTATAATTTAATAAAAAAAATTATATTAAGTATTGAAAGAAAAAATTATTTATTAATCATTTTTATTAGTGGATCAATTAATTAGTTTTAATTATTATTTTATTTAACTTTAACAAAATATATAATTTTTTGTTTATATTTTTTTTTTATTATCCCATGCATCGCATGGGTTTTAACACCTAGTTTCATAAAAAAAAAAAAAAAGCTTGCTCACTAGTTCCATGTTTAATAGATTATGCTTATCGCTTTTGATATAACTGGTTATTTGAAAACCTCCATTAATGGTTAGCTAGATTGGTTATGCATTGTAATTAGCCTTTTTAAGGTTACATGTAGCATTCAAAACCATAAATTGTCTTTGCAAGTGCAGTACAACTCCCTCTTTCATATTAGGGTTTATTGACCCTTTTTTTTTTTTTTTGGATGTTCATATGGATATATAGCTTAACTAATAATTTATTTTATATATAAAAATAGATCATGGTTCTCCACATGCAAGGCACATGTGTTATACTAACTATATAAATAATGAATTTTTTGTTGGTAAAAAGGATTTATTAGACCAATCTAGGATAAAAACATCCATGGAATAAGCAAATAAAATATTGAAAAATTCAGAAGGAACATTTGACAACGTCATCCAAAGCACAAATCCTGTATGATTATCTATATATGTTGCCATCCAATCCACAATATTGTTTGCCTCTCTATGAACATATTTAACTTTAAAAGATTGTAGAGCTATCATTATTTTTCAACAACCCTATCGTACACTATATAAACAATGATTAAACTTAATATGAGTATAGTCGTTGTGTTGGAAGGAGCATTTAGTGTGTGTATATATATATAATTGCTAAAGTCCTGTTAGGTTGAAAATTGAAGAAAGAGATACATAATTGTATGTCTCAATAAAGGCCTGACTTTTTCTGTATGATTATTTTTTTATTTTTTTTATTTTTATGATACAATGAATGAGGCAATATTTGTAAAGAGACAACAATTCAGCAAACATTGTAGGCTATGGATGATATTATAGAACTGAATATAAACTAGGCTCTGATATGTATGATTCCATAGGCATCAGCATCCAAAATCC
>NC_025999.2:23733989-23738989 GCF_000442705.2 Elaeis guineensis
GGAGGTCCTCTGTAGATCTTTTTGTAGGTTGAAGTCGTGTAACTGTCAAGAAAAATCATGAGGCAGATCTAGGTGCGACGTGGCGAAACTTTTGGTCGAAATTGATGGGATGGTTATTGTACCTACTTTTTTTGTTCCAGAACCATCTAGAAGTCATGGGCGCTTTTGAATTTTGAATTAAGATGCAGGTGGGATCGGCCCTATCTCTTGAGTTGGGATTTTGGTCTAATTCTTTGGAAACGGATGTTGAGGAAAGGAAACGACTGGGTTGGATCTCGCTCAACGAAGTGAAGACTAATGGCGGCTGATGCATGCCTATGGCCGAAGTCTGAACTTAGCATATTTGGGTGTCCAGCCGTCTGTAGTCGTTTAAATGTTAAAGGCCAGTCGCTGTGGAGACAGAAGTAAATCTGATACCGGAGCTAGGAGTGGCCGATCCTAAGAATTCCGCTTAGGATGGTTCAGGAATTAAAGATCATCACGGGCCGAAGTTAAGATCAGATCATATTACTACATCCATTAGCCCATATCTAGCCACTTGCTCATGTCTTTGGCCCAAGGAAGAAATATCTTCCCCAACACATGCTATTCTCTAATAAGCAACAATTGGATTGTTTCTTCTTGCTGAATATGTTGCACTGTGGAAATTATCGTACTTTTTTCTCCATGGCAATTTACAATCATTCTTTTTAGATTCTCAGTTCTTTCTTTGGCCTGAATTTTTGTAATTTGGAAGTAAATAGGCAAACTTCTTGGTTACAGCTAATACACTTACCGTGCATGAAGTAGACTTGGAGAATATAATAGTATAAGCTGTTTGCAAGAACACGTGATACAATTACAAGTGAAGTTATCTGTTGTGTTGCTTGTGCTATTCAGCGTCACATTTCGGGTCCTCTACCTCTTTTTTGCCCTGCTTAGTGTATGTATATGCATGTAAGTAGGCTTTAGGACAATTTAAATATCGAGAAAACAAATCAAGAGTAATCATCTCAAAGAATTACCTTTATTTGTTGAGAGATGTTTGGAAATAAGTTTCCACCAAAATACTTGGCTCTATAAGTTGTCTTGATTATTTTAGGCCATATCTCAAACTTGGTTCTGGGTTATTGTGCTGATGTGGGCATTCTGGAGTTTTCTTTGTGATGTCCTATGTGATGAAGACATGAAATGTATACACATGCAAAATATCATGAGGCAAACAATTTAATCCTCTCTTATATAAAAAAACTTAATATAAACCGAATTTAAAAGGATAGAAGTTGTAACAGCAAGTTGGGCAAATTCATCAAGAAATCATCCTTGGAAAAACTGAATGTGGGGGTCCCATTTGCCCCAAGTATATAATTCATCCAAAGTAGAAAAACTAATAGATGTTTTCATTAATATTGTTTCTTTAGAACTGCTAACAAAGAGGTAAGTTCTCAAGGTCAACTATTGAATTAATTTAGAAATGCTAGGTGGAAAGACTTAAGTTCTTATCGTGCTTACTATATATTAAAGAGCTGCCCATCTTATCAGGATAAAAGGCTCTTCAAAGATTTTGATCCACCATATCATGAAGTTGAAGAAGGGAATGAAGAAAGATGGACAAGAATTTACAGGATAGTCAAGAAAGATGTAGGGGAAAAGATATTCCTAAGCCACCCTGGATAACTTTTCAAGGACCGTTTGAATATGATTCTGGTTTGCTCCAAGGGTATTTCGGTTGCAAGAGCCCCAAAGTGGAGTTCCCTTCCCCTTCCCAACCCCCCCCCCTCCCAAAGAAGTGGTCACTTTCTATTGTTTGGTTGCTTGAGGTGACCATTGAAGTGCAATTCAGTTGGTTTGGGACTTCTGTCCAGTTCAGTAAATTGTAACCATAATTCCACTTCCATGACTTCAAAGGTGGAGGGATGTAGTAAAATTGAGGGAGAGAGCTTATTAGGGTTTACGGAGAGGACTGAAATCTATGGGTTGCTGGAATTTCAAGTTTAGATTTGGGTTTTCAACAAATCTGAATTATGAAAGTTGGAATTTCAGTACAAAATTGATCATGGATGTGGTGATAGATTCAAAAAACATGAAACTAGGGTTCAACTAGTAAACAAAGATTTAAAATATAAAAAAATTAAAGGTCTAAAAGGTCTGTTGAACTCCTGATTTGTATTAGTGTTTCGATCAAGGTTTGCCGAACACAATACCAGGACCCATATCAGTCTGTGGATGGCATGGCATGGTATTGATCCGTACCATACCGTACTGATATGTATCTCTCTTTTGCCAATTTTAAACTAAAGTCGGTGAATAATTTACTGACTTTGGTTAAAAAATCGGCAAACCATTTGCTGATTTCATTTTTTTTTTGCCAACTTAAATTGAAGTCAACAACCTAGTTGCCAACTTCAGTTCGAAGCTGGCAAAGAAAAAAAAAGAAATGTTTCCTTGTTTCAAAATGAAACAAGGGTCTATTATCTTGATGAGGGCTTCCGAGCCCTCTCTCTCTCTCTCTCTCTCTCTCTCTGTGTGTGTCCCTCTCCCTCTCTCTCGTTCCCTTCCTACCTCTCCCTCTCCTATGCTCCCTTTTTCTCTCTTTATCTTTTCCTCTCTCTCCTCCTCCTTCCTCCATTTTGGACCAAGGTATAGGGTTTCAGCATGGGAGAGTGGGGTACTGATTTGAAGCCACGAACTGTGATGGTTACTGACAGATCCGGTTTGATATGCCTAAACTAACCAGTTGGGCTAGATTTAGCAAACCTGGTTTTGATTCAATAAAAGACTAGCTAAGAATCAAAGAAGAATATCTCTGGACTAAAAATTTTTGTAATAGAAAGAAAACTTGAGATAGAAAAATAAATTATACTAAGAAGAAGATACAAAAAGTCAAGAAATGTACAAAGGATAGGACAGGATATAGCTGGCTCACTTTAGGGACCTAGGATCACACCTAGAGGTGTCATAAAAGATACTTGCCTCATGCAGGATTGCAACTTCAGGATCCATTAGTTTTTTGGATAACTCTTCTCCTTCAACAAAATGTGATGTTCATAAAGCACTTAAGATACTTTTAATAGCAAACACTAACTCAAATTTATTTCAATGTCCCAAAGCTACCCCCACTAAGGAATGGTCAGCGTTCACAGTTACTGTAGCATGAACATTGCTGTGAATGATGTTGCTATAGTAATTAGCTTTATCAACTTATTAAATAAAAATTGAGAACTTCTGTTCCCAACCCTTGTTTCCATAATAACCCATTAAAACTATATAATCAACCAGAAATAAAAGGAAAATAGAGAGAATGATAACTAAAACTGAATCTAATAAAAATCCTTGAGTTGCAGCCCTACGATAACCCGGTGTGATCTTGTGTCTCCATCATTTGCTTCTGTGCACAGGAACTTCCCTCTAGTTCTTTTAAGTCAAAATTGCATTGGTTGATCTTCAGTCTGATGTTTAATAGATGATGAATACCCAACATTGGATGCCTCATAATATTTTGAGTATCTGAAATTCAATTGATGTAAAATTGCATAGAACATAACTGTGCTTGATTCAAATAAACCTTGACTTGCTTCGATTCAGTCACATTTTTTTTCCTAGTTTCAAGTTAGTGTTGTCCATCATGGTGTTACCTTAACATGGACACGTGTGATCAGCATACATCTGCTTTGGTGTTGGCAACTTTTTCACACACCAATGAATTTTGCAGGGGAACTTGTTCTTCAAATTGTGGAAAATCTTGTGTAGAAACTTTAATTGCAGGTTGATGTTGTGTGTCATCCTTGGTTACTTGGAATCCAGTAACAAGATACCCTTTTATGGCTGTTCTCTGTTTAGCAGGAACTTCAGATCTCTTTCACCATACGCACTTCTTTCAATTCTTGAAACACAATCCTCTCATTTTTGTCAATTTGATTTCACATTGAGAGCTTATAGGCCACTGCAGTTGATGTTGTTTTCTCCTTCATGTATTGGTTATATGCTTGTTGAAGTCCTTAGCTTGTTGATGCCATGATGTTTTGCTTTTGATGTATGCCTGCAAACTTCTTAACATGTAAGTCATGTGATTCAGTTGACCTAGGATTCTTCCTCGATTCGTGGTAATTAAATGCTTGTAGTGAGTTCAAGATTGCTTCAAGTTTGTTCTTTTTGTTGTGCATGCCAATTAATAACTCATCTTGTAGGTGTGATATGAAAAGACTTGCTATCACTATGACACCAGGACTATGCTTGACGAGTATAATGGTGGGTAACCTAGGCTTTGATACCAAATCGATGCGGGACAACCAAGTGAAGTGGCTTTATTAGGGTTTAGGGAAATGACTAAGATCTCTAGGTTGCTGGGAAATTCAATTTCTGAGTTTTGATTAACCAGGAATGTTGGAATTTCAAAAGAAAAATGATAATGGATTGTGGTAATTAATCCAACAATATGAAACTAGGGTGTTGTTAGGGAATAAGAGGGTCTGCAAGTGCTTAGGAAAGTTTTGATGTCTTGTTGTCTGTTCCAAAATCAACCAACAATATGCTGAAATAAAACCTATAATAAATAGGCTGTGGAAAAAGGTTTGTGAGGTTATGATTGGTTCATATCGGTTGTAGTTCACTACACCTTATCAAATTTTGATTGGGTGTTGGTGGCTGCAGAGGAAATATAGCAAGAGAAAAGGTAGGAACAATGCCAAGAATAAAAATAGAGAGACAAATATAGAGAGGAAGAAGATAGGAAGAGAGATAATGAAAGAAAAGAAAGGGTACAGGGGAGGGAAACAATATTGCCAAACTTATTTCGGCACCCACTAATCACACCTAGGGTTGAGGGCCTTACGCTTCCATTGTGGAGTCACATTGATGCAAAGGGAAAAGGAAGAAGGGGTGATTTGATCGACAAGGTTATGCTTTGAAGATCAATATGCAAATGGAAGAAAACTGCATTGAAGAATTCTTCACTTAGTGAAAGAAATTCTCTCAAAAAGAATTTTATTAATATCTCAAAAGCTGTTCCTTACAATGTATTA
>NC_025999.2:23743989-23981489 GCF_000442705.2 Elaeis guineensis
AAGGGCTAAGATTAAATGATTATTTACCCTATTGGGCCTAATTTCTGTTATGGTACTGTTCACACAACATATTCATGCAGGATACAAATTCCACCACTTCCACCAACCATATATGCTCTGAATGACATAGGATTGACCCATCACTTTCTGAAGTTATTGACTCATCTAGATGGCTTTTTATTGACCCTCAATTCTGACTTTTTGGGCTACTTTTTACCGACCCTTAAAACCATAACTCTCTTGGCATTGATTTAGTGACAATCATTTGGTAAGATGCATGAGGTAACGTTGTATAACAAACTGTGGTCACTACTCATTGCATGAGCACATTAAGCTACTTAACACAAAGATGACTCAAGTAACTTTTCTAGTGATGTCATATTGCTGTGTCACAATTTTATTGTGTATGATAGCTTACAGATACCCTGAAGGTCTCCTTAAGGTTGCGTTTGGTAGCTAACAATCTATCCAGATTGTCGACAATTGAAAGTAGGCCCATTGAATTGCTGCGTTTGATATATTTTTTGAGTGGCAATCCAAATTGCCTTGGCAGTCTACATTGTCTCCTATGAGGTAATCTAGATAGTCTTGGGGAGAGATGGCTATTTAGATTACCACTTCTTTGGCGATGTTACAACAAAAATTTTGGATAAAATTATTTCTCAAAAAAGTCATACAAAATCCATCGCCCAGCCTTCGCCCCCACCTCCTCCCCCAATGCCACATGCAGCTCCTCCGCACACGCCTCTCGTCCGTGGCTCCTCCATCTCCCTTTGCCTATCCATGGCTTCTCCATCCCCCATCTACCTGCGGCTCCTCCACCCTCGTCCTCCACCACTCCCATGTGGCTCCTCCGCGCTCATCCCCACCATCCCCACGGCTCCTTTGCATGCGCCTGCCCCGCCTCCCCGATGCCCGCGGATCCCCACACCTCCCGACCTGCACCCTTCGGCTTCTAAGCGCTCGTCCCCACCACCCCCATGGCTCTTCTGTACGTGCCCTCCCCCTCCCACCTCCAGAATGCCTATGGCTCCCACACCCCTTGGCCTGACGCTTCTCTACGCCACCACCACACCACTCCTGCTATTTCTCACAAGGAAGAAAGAGCATCAAGACAAAATTATTAGGGGTATTTTGAATATTTGATTTCATATTATCGATAATCTGATTGTCATACCAAACATATCTATCAAGTTTTTCAGTAATTTTACTACAACATTATCTGTCTGTACTAAACATACTAATCAACATTACCGGCAATTTAATGATGGCAATCTATCTTGAAGGCAATCCACATTACCTTTCAAGATTGGCTGGCGATATACCAAACACAACCTAAGGATGTAGTAGAGTTCAGTTGATATTTAAAATTGATTTCTAATTGCATAATCCTCACTGCTCTTTCATGTAGAATAGCAGTCCGATAGCATCATTGGCCTATTGGCCATGTAGCTGATAAAATAAACAAATCACCTCTTAGGTCTATTTCTTTTGCAGCTAGTATTGGATCAACATGAGAGATTCTGGGGTTGGCCAAAAGTAATACATCAGACAGAATTTATTGAACCTGAAGGAACACCTACATGAACATCATTGTAGCTTTTTACTGAACATTTAGAGAGAGATCGAAGAAAAGTGATTACTTCTGAAAAGAAGGCATTGAAATTTAATGGGTAACAATGTTATGAACGTAACTCAAAATATTATTGAAGGGCTGGGGTTTAACAGCCTCCGTATTAGCAATAGTGATTTGTGACTTGAAGGATTATCTGCTGAGAGGGAATATTTTATGTTCCATTGCCATCATAATTGGTAATATGTATTTGTTATCTCTGCATCACAGTATTTGCTATGATGACTACTCAATGCATGTCGAGGTCACCCTTTCAGGTCTGTAGGTGCGTATTCTGCTGTTGAAAGCTCTTTATGGATATTGGACGCCAATAATTCTAGTGATGATATACAAGTGCTGAGGAACAAGTGAAAATAATTTCTCAAACTTTGTTTCCTGAATACCCTAGAGGCCATTCCCCTTTTTTTCCCCTAAATGCTCTTTCCTTCTGGCTTACCATGCTGTATTTGAATGCCAAATCCCTTTATGTTGTGCCTGTTGATGATTCCCATTATCTTCACTGTTGATTATTGTCAGATATATGGAACATTTGCATGTATGATTGCACATATTATAGCCTTGTAGACAATTCAATTTCTTTTCCAAAATTTTGGTTATATAATGCTAGATAACAGTGTTTGAATCATAACTAGGTTAAGTTTGGGTATTATAAGAAGTTTTAGGGCACGGTCTGTGACAATATGATTTTTGTTCTTAATGCTTTTTTTTTAACCACATTGCCAACAATTTAGCTACAACCATCTGTTAGATAATTGTGCCTAGAACCTTAAGTTGTGTTTCTATCACCACTCTTTTGGTTTCTATCAAAAACCACCTGTTTAGTTACTCTAATAGATAAATATAAATCTAAACTTGTGCTCAACCTTTATGATGTAATTGGTTGATGGTACAATTAATTCTCTTCAGGAAAACATACAATTTTTGGGAGAGTTTGCAGAGGGATGGAAATCATCAAACGACTTGGAAGTGTGCAAACTGATAAGAATGATAGGTAAGCTTTGAGCTTTGGTAGCTAGACTGCATAGTTCTTCCAATTGACATGTATATGCATGACAAATTGATACAAGGTAATGTGAATGATTTTCACGTGAAGCTATTGTTTTTTTTTAATTGCTATTGCAACTATTATAATTGCTGCTGGTGTTGCTTGTGTCATCGTTATTGTTTGTCTCTCTTTTGTGATGGTAAGGTCAGTAAAATTATGAATATCAAGTTAGATGATAAGGATCACAATCCATTTGGTGTTTTCCAAAAGGGAGTGGCATGGATCTTAGGCTGCGTTTGGTGCATTGCTAGGCACTCTTAATCTACATTACCTGGTAATCTAGATTACCTGCAATCTGGATAGATTGCCAGTAATGTTGATTACTGTATTTGATACACGCAGGTAATATTGCAGTAAAATTACTGAGAATTTTGATTGACATGTTTGTTATGACAATTAGATTATTGATAATGTAACATCAAATTTTCAAAATATCCTTAAATCAGAGTATTAGTTTAGTATTTTAAACTATGTATTTAATTTTTTAATGATAAAAATTATTATATGAATTTTTTAATTATTTTTTAATACTTATTATTATTATTATTATTATTATTATTTTATTTTTTTTTCCTTCTCTCGCACGCCACACCCCGACATCCCCTCCCCCCTCCCCCCCCCTCGGCGGCCCATGGCTGCTCTGCGCAGCCTACCCCCCACAGCACCCTGTCCGTCACGCCTTCGACACCGCCCCCCGGTCGTCCGCGCCTTCCACCCTCTCGCACCGCCTCTTGGACCCCTGGGGAACCCGTGCCCCGCGCCCCCTGCAGTCATCTCCATCGCCGCCCTCACCCACCCCATCGGTCTCCCGCACCCCACCCCCCGCGGTCCCTCGCACGTCGCGCCTCCTGCACTGCACCTCGGCCCCCCTGCTGCCCGCACTGTCTTGGCCACCGCACCCCGGCTCCCTGGCGAAGAGCTGTCACCGCATCCTTGGGCTCGCACTCCGCCGCCTCATCCAGCTCCACTGCCCGCCAGTACGAGCAAGGAGACGACGGCAAAGAGCATCTCATCCAGCTCCTCCGCCTCCTCATCCAGCTCCATCACCTCATCCAACTCCATCGCTGCCTCACCCCACTGCCGTGCGATGAAGAGGATCAAGGAGACGACAGCGGCATGCCAATCAATTAGTTTCTGGCTGCCGCCGGCCGGATTTTGTAGAGGAGGGTGCTGGTTTTGGCCCCCCTCTTTCCACTGCCCATCGTGAGGAAGAAGATCGTTTGAATTTTTTTAAGGTATTTTTGTCCAAAAAAATTATTACAAGACTATCAAATATATGGTAATCTG
This sequence comes from Elaeis guineensis, assembly GCF_000442705.2. NCBI lineage: Eukaryota > Viridiplantae > Streptophyta > Magnoliopsida > Arecales > Arecaceae > Elaeis > Elaeis guineensis. The sequence goes on from NC_025999.2 coordinate 23,747,955, forward strand.
GATAGCCATCCCTCTTGAAGGCAATCCAAATTGCCACTTAAAAGATATACCAAATGCAGTAATGTGGTGGGCCCATCCAGATTGCCAGCTACCAAATGCAACCTTAGTGTTCAATCTTCCAATTTTTCTGTGTATGAAATGACAAAGGCAGTTTTTAGCTTATTTTTTATTGCAACGTCAGAAAAAGCTCCTTAATTTTTTTTAATAAATCAATTTGAATGTATAAAATTGAATTTATATGTTACACCTGCATATTCAACTCTCTGAATAATCAGATTCTCATAAGATTGTCTCAATGTGTAGATGCACTTGATTCCTTGTTAGATCTTAATGGCAGCTGATAAGTTTTTTTTTTTTTTTTTTTTTTTTAAATTTATAAATAACATGCCAAGAATGGCAGACTTTTTAGAACTGAAGGTCCCCTCTTCACATAACATGTGCCTGAATTTAATGCTGTATTTCTTTGAATTGCTATGATAAGATCTGAAGTCTAGTTCTTTCTATTTTAAGTGTGTTCAAGTATCATATAAATTCATTCTTCATTTATCAGTGTACTGTTTGGTGTCATGTAATCATTTTATTGGAGCTTGGGAGGTAACTGTGTTCATGTTTTAGAGAGACACAAATTGCATTCTGAATTCCACAAATCTTATCCTTACGAGAAAACAGATGAAAAATCACTTTGCTGGGAGGGATCTCCCTACTTGCATGAACTATAAAGTATAATAGACAAAATGTGTACTTGGCATTAGTAGATGATGCATTGTATTTTATTTTATTACCACTTTTCTTCAGAGAAGTCAAGGTTTTAAATAGATGATTTCTGTAAGGAATCATATTAGCATTTTGTTTTACTGATTCAGGCCTATCCATGATGTGAAGATATTGCGAACTATAGTCAAAGATTGAGTTGATCTTTTTTCATTTATGAAGGTACCACTTGCCCACAACTTTTCTTTTTCCTCATTACTTCAAGGGCGTCTAATAATTATGCATATAAAAGCTTACTTATTTCTTACCATTTTCACTGTAAAATTTATTCTGCATGGCAGGGCAAATGAAAAAGCTAGTGCTGGCTCGTTGGTGCTGCTACTGATTGTGAACATGTATTACTTTTTACTGACGACAAACTATCAGATCTCGGAATTTTACCATAACAGTATCATTTGGAGGAAAAGTTTACTATAATTTTGATATTCTTGGACTGACAATTATGATGGATCATACTTTCGGTTCTGTCGATCACTATAGTTCCAGTAACAAAGTACAATAATTTAAAAGTCAGTGCCAGCATGATGCCTCTGTTCAGGTATAAAGAAACTTCAGAATGTGGTGGCCCTAAGTGCATGATGCTGCTCTCTTTTTGTGAAGCACAGCTGATGTGCTGTGCAATTATCCTACCGTGTGCATATTTATCCTACTGTTTCAAGAGACATACGGATGCAGGCACCCTGTAAAGCTTGTAGCACTGGTGGCAGGAGTAAATTTGTGTATTAAATTGGCTGCGGGAATGATTCACAGATCGGTCACAGCTTTAGCCTTGTCCGTGTCTGTTTTTTTTTTTCCTGGTAAACTACTTGTCTGTTTGGCGGGCAAGGTCATCTCCTAATCCTGCCATGGTTTTTTGGTGGCCCAGCAGAAGGGTTTTGCTTCGTATCCGGCCAACTACAGGGTAACTGAATTAAACTCCCCAATGCAGGCAGGCGGCGGTCGTTTGTTAAACTATTGTCTTAAGAGACCCTTCGACTTCTGTTCAAAGATGGGGCCTTATGGCTGTTATCGGTGTCGGTCTACGTGATCGTGATCTTTTTGGATACCTTAGACTGATTATTTTGCACCGTTGTGACGCGGGTTCTGTTGGAACAGGAATGGCATACGCACATACAAACAGACAGACGTGCGAACACACGTACAGGCATACAGACACATACATGCAGATACACATACGCACACATATAGACATACGCATATATATATATATATATATATATATATATATATATATATATATATATATATAGATACACGTGCATATACATACGAGAGCATGAATAAAATAAAAATATAGATTTTAATTTTTTGTTGGATTTATTATTTATTATTTTTTTATATTAAAACAATAAAAATAAAAATTTGACGTAGGCTGTGAAATATAGGATGAGGGACGTGGCGGCGATGAGATCCGGGTGCGTGGTAGAAGATAGCAAGGAGTTCTTAGATTATCTTCCTTTTTGGGATGGTTTGTGGCTTCAAGGCTTAATCTAAATTTTACTATTATAGCATAAAGTTTTACTATTATAGCTCCTATTGGGATAATTTTTTTAAACTTAAAAAATTTAATAGTTATTTCTTTAAAAAATGATAAAATCGATGTGCTGGCTTACTGTTTCAGATCTCTATTATGTGATCATAGAGGATACTTATATTATAGGAGAGGATGCTATTCGCAAGAGTCAATGGTCATATTTGATCGAGTTTCTCCATGATGATTATATTTATCACAGATGCATTTTAAACTAAATGTCTAATTTTTTTTATGATGTTTTCGTCAACACAAGGATCTCGAAAGAACTTTGAAAATCTCGAGAAAGAAAATATAGTGAAAAATGTGGAGGATTGGAAAAATATATTGTTGGTTACTATTTTGATTATAAAATGGTTAATAGTTATCCGCTCCTTGAGCAAGTTCATGAACTTTAGAATCTCACTTGAGAGATCATTGTCAAAAAAATCTATCTTGATGAACGGCTATAAGTTTCTACTATTATCGATAAGCTTCCCCCTTCATAGAAGAATTTTCAACTCTCTCTCAAATATAAAAGAGAAGATTCGAGTCTAAATGATCTATCTCTATTCAAATAGAGAAAAAACATAGATCTCTAGATATAAAGACATCTAAGGACAACATGGTTGCTAAAACTAATATCATTAAGAAATAAAATAAATATAAAAATAAAAAAAAGAACCAAAATTTACCTAAACCTTAGATCCAAAATTTACCTAAACTTAAGGTCCAAAAGGAGAAAAGGGTATGTTATGTCTATGGCAAATCAGGTGAACTCTTTAAATTTAATGTAATTTTTAATTTTCATACACTAAATAAAAATATTTCTTTCTTTGTCTATAATGTTATGCATGATAACATTTGGCATGATAGATTAAGTTGTGAATACAAATACCATAAAATGAATGATGAATTTAGTTTTGATTCCAAAATTTAATATTGATTTTTCAAATAAATATGAAGCTTGTGTGCAAGCTAAACAAACCCATAAATTTTTTAAACATGTTTTAAGAAATACATTAATATTGAAATTAATTCATAGTGATATGTATCATATGAACAATATTTTGACTCGAGGTAGAAAAAAATAATTTATTATTTTTATAGATAATTTTTTAAAATATTGTCATGTCTATTTGATTAAAACTAAATATGAAGTCTTGGATAAATTTAAACTTCATAAATCTAAGGTAGAAAATCAAATAGAATAAAAAATTAAAATCTTGAGGTTTGATAGAGGTGGAGAATATACCTCTATTGAGTTTAATGTTTTCTGTGAAAATATGGATATAATCCATAAAACTACTATTCCTTATGCTCTCCAATCTAGTGGGGTTGCAAAGAAGAAGAACCAAACCTTCCTTGATACGGTAAATATCATGTTGGTTAGTTTTGACCTATCCAACAATTTGTAGGGGAGGCAGTGTTAACAGCATATAAAGATTGGAGCCTAACCTTAACTTTCTTTGAATGTGGGGATGTCTTACAGAAGTAGGGTAGCACCTACTAAGAAAAAAAACTTAGGATCTAAAATACTTGATTATATGTTCATAGGCTATGCACAATATAGTATAGCTTATAGATTTTTAATAATAAAATTTGACATAAATGAATTTGATAATAATATTATAATTGAATCCAAAGAAGTCATTTTCTTTAAAAATATCTATCCTTTGAAAGATAAAATTAATTAAATACTTAGAGACTCTATCCTATCCTCTAGTAGCATTAGAGACGAATTATCATTCAACCTTATAGAATCTAAGAGAAATAAAAGAGGTAAAATTGAAAAAAAAAAATTATGATCATTTTCTTGTGGAAGATGGTTGATTAATCTATAGAGATGTTCTATACTTTATAGATTTTGAACTTTGGCACATAGCCATAAAAAGTAAAATTAACTTAATAATTAAGAATAAAATTTGGATTCTAATAGACTTACTTCCTAAAAATAAATCTATAGGATACAAATGGATGTTTAAAAAGAAATTGAATTTAGGTGGCATAGTAGATAAGTATAAGACTAAACTTGTAACTAAAGGGTGTGCAAAAAAGAAGGATTTGACTATTTTGACACCTATGCCCCTCTTACTAGCATTATCACTATCTGAGTGCTTCTGGCATTGGCATCGATATATAATCTTGAAATACATCAAATGGATGTTGAAATCACCTTCTTAAATAGCGAGTTAGAAGAAGAAATATATATGGATCAGTTTGAAAGGTTAATGGTTCCTAGATAAGAGAAAAAGATATGTAAACTAAGCAAATCACTCTATGATCTTAAATAAGATCCTAAGTAATGGTATGAGAAATTTGATGAAACTATAACAACCTTTGGTTCAATGTTAGTAAAATAGATAAATGTATGTGTCGTAAAACTCATCATAGCCAAATTGTAATTCTTTGCTTATATGTGGGTGATATCCTAATTTTGGCTCTAATACTAAAATTATAGTTGAAACCAAATAATTTTTATCTAAACACTTTAACATAAAAGACTTAGATGTTATAAGTATTATACTAAGGATCAAGATTAATAAATCCTCAAATAATCTGGAGATCTCTCAATCACACTATATTGAGAAAGTTCTTGAAAGGTTTGGTCATCTTAATTACAAATTTGTAAGTATTCCTTACGATCCTAATATAAATTTGAGAAAAAAAATGAAAAAGATAAAATTTTATAATTAAAATACACTCAAATAATTGGCTATTTGAGAAATCTAACAAATAATTCTAGACTAGATATAGTTTATGTGGCAAGAAGACTTGGTAGATATACCAGTCAATCTGACCAGACTCATTGGAGTACACTTGTCGAAGTACTCAGATATCTGAAGGGAACTATTGACTACGGTCTCCATTATACTAGGTATCTCATTGTCATAGAAGGATACAATGATGCAAATTAGATTTCCAACAATGATCAAACTAAAGTAATGAATGGTTGTCTTTTCTTTGGATAGAGCTGCAGTCATTTGGAGATTATCTAAGCAGACATTGATAACTCATTCAATTATAGAAGCGGAGCTAGTAGCCCTTGAGGAAGCTATTAAAGAAGCTAAATAGCTAAGGAGTCTATTAGTAGATATTTCTCTTACAGAAAAGTCAATATCTAATATATCCATTCATTGTGATAGTCAAGCTGCTATAATGAGAGTACATAGCAAGAAGCACAATGCCAAAATATCAAAGTTCATACAAGTCAGGATTAAAATAATCAAAGATCATGATGGCATTGTGTCATTCAACTTTGTTAAATCTACGAAAAACCTTGTTGACCCTTTCACTAAAGATTTCTGTCGAGCTTTAATAATAGATACATCGAGGGGGATGAGGCTTAAGACTATAGATTAGATTTCCTTTAGTGGCAACCTAATCTATATGAGTGGATATCTCATGAAATAGATTCAACGGGTAAAAATAAGCTGATTGAGTAATCAGGATAATCACTTTAGAAAATATCTATCCCTTTGATGTTAGTGCTAATTACTACAACCATTAAAATTGAGTCCAATTCTTAATGAGATCAAAGCCATAAACATGATAAGGTATGTTCTTGCAAACATCGTTGGAGACTCACCGATATGTATGACTATGACACCACAATCTATGAGAATTAAGACTTATTCTCTAGAGCACTCATAAAATGAAAATATAAGTGCATGGCCGCAATATGTACCCTTGATTGAACTCATATAGTGTCTATGCAATGTGTGCTTCAAGTTAAGCTTGTGATATAAAGATCCCAAGTTCAAAACTTCGGCTACTCTAGAATTGTTATAAGCAAAATTTAGTATCACTAAGTGAAGGTTCAAGTCCAAAAATCATCTTTGCCTATTACATTGAACAAGTTTCCCAGACAAATTTATTTCTATATTTTTTTTCTTTTTAAAAATATTTAAATCTTGTAGGGGATTGCTATATACAGAATAAAAATTCAAAGATTTTTTTGACCATTTCAAATATTTAGTATATGTTAAATACTTTAATTGTTATAATTTTTTTAATTATATGTTTAAAATTTTGACTTTTTTTGATTATTGGAGGAGAGTTATTGGGTTGATTTTATTGCTGGTTGTTAATGAGTCTTAATAGACCTATATGGAAGTTATACCTTTGGAAGCTTGTAAAAAGTGCCCCCAACTAGTCCATTAGACGTAACATCCTCTTCTTTTCCCATCTGAAGTAGCTTGAAAATAAGGAGCTACTTCTCTACTCTCTCAACTATGTTCTCCCTCTTTTGTGTCTTCTTATTTGGATGACTTCTGACTAATTGTAAATTAATCGAGGATTTGTTGAAGTCACAACATTTCTAGTAGATCGGATCCATTGTATCTTAGAGAAAAACCGAGCTGAGAGCTTGTGCTAAAAAGAAGATGTTCGGAATTTCTCTAAAGGTCAGTGTCCAGCACACATCAGATCTTATCAAGCCAATAATCGGACTATTATGCAGTGCTCCGATTACAAGATTTCATTATTTTTTTTATCCTTTATATCTAACAAAAACCAATTTGATGATTTCATTTGATGGATCCCTTTTTTCCTTTCCAGTTTCATATTTACACGCCCCTTACTATCACGTTCTCCTTCCAACCATTCGGATGAGTATCATCTATTTCATTTTGACACACGTCCCAATTAGTCACCACGATTATCTGCATTCTGTTCTCTATCAGTCACTAATATTAGCTTTAAATTTTGGATCATCCTTATTCTTTCACATCGTATTGCTTTAAACTGATATGGCCGGTCAATGCTCAGGTACCCACATTCGGTCTATGAGTACGTATTTGGTGGCCTTTCTTGTGCACTTTCGGCGTACTTTGTGCAGTCAGTCTTCTGAATTCTCTTAGTTAGCTGGAATCTCTTAGTGGCTGACAGCCCTTCTCACTCATCCTGCTTTTGACAACTAAGTGGCGCTTACACAGTCTTTCTGGAGTGGGCTGTGATGTTGCTGCATCGTTTTTACAGCACGTTTGAAGACCCCAAGCATGGGTCAGGATGACGTGGAAACACCCGCAAACAATCCTATATCCTATTGATTTATGTTCATTTTTATTAAAAGAGGGTAAAAATCCTGTATTTTGCAACCTGACTTCAGAATAATTCTCTATCCATAAATAGTTCTTCTACAAATCCATCTCCAATCCATAATAAAGAGTAAGTAAGAAAAATAATAATAGATTAGGCGAGAAAATTAGTCTAGATATTGGACTATGTTAGGTCAAGCAAGATCTGACTTGGATGAACCTAGAACCACTTTAATGAAATCCAAATTGGCGGCTGGCAAACCAAGCTAGGTGGGTCAACGCTGGAAGCACCGCCTGGATGGCTAACTCTCACTAGGAGTGTTCAGATCTAGAATAGGGGTTAGCCCGCTCTAGCACCCCTCCTCCTCTCAAAGTCCGAGTGGGATTTGATAACGGGGTGGCCAAGAAATGTTGCTGCCCTCATCATCAACTTTATTGTCTCCACTTTGAGTCCAATTAGGACTCTTAACAGGGTTGGATCCTCTATAAAACGAGCTGCATCCCAGGAGGTTGGGTATCCCATAAATTGACCACAAGCCTTCAAGATCTAGTGTTTGGCAGAACTTTGAAATATACAAATGGACTAACATAGTCGAGGATAGCAATCAATTTTCAGGGATACATACTTTCACAGACCATCTCTTAGAAACATAAAAATCACCATCATGGCAAGGTATAATTCTTGTTTTATATTATAGACATGCTTCTTTATGCGAAGATATCATGAACATGATTCTTAAATTTCATTGCAAGTATTGTGATGATCCCAGCATTCCATCACACTGCCTTGAAGCCTTTTCCATCGTATGTTGATGGATAAATAGAAGTAGAATAGATAACAACAGAGCTTTGAAAAGGGAAAAGACAAGAAAATAACGGAGGAGAAATTCACACTCGCTATTAAACAAATCTACTGGCACTTCCAATGGTGCCACTGCTTCAAGGATCAACCTATCTGTAATCTGAACGAAAGTTGCAATTAATTCATTTTTCTAAGATTGCCTGCATCTAAATTTACAAACCTAGTATATGATTTTCTTATCAGTCTGAAAATGCCCCTCTAACAATCATGCCTAGAGCCTCGGCACTATCCCCAACCCTGAGGTTCATCTTCTACTAATAAAAATTTCGTAACAGCTCCTGCCTGCCTCCATCATGGTTATGCTCCATTTGTTGACTGACCGAGCCGTGCCATTGCCATCTCTTACATAAACAGCATTGTTCCAACAAACTTTTGTGAATTAAAGGTTGAAAAACCCAACAATTTGAGCATGCAATGCTCCATGGTTTTGGTCTTGACGGCAGTATGTTCTTCCTGCATAAATACACATCTCTGCAGGCAAAGCACTTGCAAATAAACCCAGCTCTTCAATATCTGCATCAGTTTCCATTTTCCTTGCAGCTGGAAGGGTTTGGGGTGGATGATGCAACGGAACTCGCACCATTCATCTTCACTGGCCCAATGTGATTTTCTTGTGCAGTATCTGCTTTGGGTTCAGAAAATTTTATTGAAACTTGCTCTGAAAGTGGCTGCTGTTGTTGCATCAACTCCATGAGCCTGAGGGCTGGCATGTCACCATTACAATACCTGTGCCACATGCTTCTGTATGCAGACTCTAGCCCTCGTGTGAATTTTGCTCCATCACACACTGGTGACTTCTTCATTTGTTCCCGAAGAGTCATTCTCAGCTCTGCTAAAGCTGGGATATCAGAGGCCAGTTGCAATGCTGACCGGACATATTCCTCTTCTGTTCTGGCAATCAAATGCCCAACCCCTGCATTTATGGTAAATCGGACATTTCCACATAACATTAGGATAACCATTACAATTATGATTTTTAATGAAATTTAATAAGTACAAGATGCCAAAATAAAAAAATAATAATAGTAAGAGCATCTAAACATTAAGCTGCTCAAGAACCTTTTTAAACTTGATTAAGTGAGTTAAAAAGGGTGTAGATAGATGACACGAGATAGTTTGCAACATCTTAACAAAGCTGTATTTAAATTGTCTAACAAGCTGAATATGGACCCAGACAAAATATAAGATGCATGTTATTTAATGTGGAACTGCCCTTGGTGGATCAAGATCTAAATTTTCCAATGATGAAATTGGCATTTTAGAGAAAAAAGGCACATCAGGGGTTAAGAAACAGGACATTTTACCAGCATAGGTGCCAAAGGAAGAATCACAAGTTTAGAACATCCTGTGCTTGATGATTGGGCATTTTTATCTTTTCATAGCACATATAACAACTTAAGAAGTAAGAGCTAATGTGCAAGTACCCACCAAAAAAAAAAAAATAGCACTAAGCCATCTAATTCCAACTCATCATCATATGCATACCATTCAGAAGAAATTCAGAGCCAGGTTAGTGCTCCTATGATGGTCAACATGAACATCATTAAATCCACGGTTTGACATACCTGACTTTACCATCCCACATTGGGTGTACCATACCAGTAGCAAACTGACACTTGATATGAGGGATGTACCAACCGTCAGGACCAAGAACTGACCCATATTGACACAGTACCAGACTGGCATCGATATAAGTACCAATTGCGAGCCTTGATTAAATCCACTACCAAATTAAAAAGGCCATATAAAAGCAACAGAATTCCCAGCCATTACACATTTCACTAAAGGGTTGTTTGTTTGCCGGCAAAAGGCAGGTTGCAATTACAGATAATCCAAAACAATTGTTTAGATGCTTGCAATTGTAACTGCAGGCTGCAATTAAACTGCAAAAAGGGGCCCAAATCTTGTACTTGGAACTACAAGCAAAACTGGTTGCAATTCCAATGCCAAGATTTGTTGCGATTGGAAGCAACCCTTGGAGTCCACTTGCTGAAATTTAATTTTATATAATTTTGACATATTAGATATACTACTTATTTTAAGAAATATTATAAAAATATGGATTTATTATTATAGTATCATATAACTACATAAATATCAAATAAGGTTTATAGTATTATATTATTATAAGAATTATTATCATGATCATTAGTTAATTATTAATATTGTATCATGATGATTTTTAATATAACATATATTATATTATAATAACTATCATTATATTATAACTACTATTATAGATTAAATACTAGTTATTATAGTAATACTTATTATCAATATAATATATTACTATATCAATACATTTAATTATTGTAATATCAAATTATTCTAGTTATGAACTAGTAATTATTTTATAACAATCCAGTAAATTTCAATAATAATATTACTTTTAGCTATTAAAATATAAAAGTAATATGATTATCATTATACTGTAATAGAAATGTTATAATAATTATTATTATAATGTTATACTAACCATTTAATAATATAACTACTATTATTATATTCATAACATATTTATTTAATTTTTATTATTGTACCATAATGATTATTATTATAATTGACAAATAATACAATAATAACTATAAGTATATTATAGAAAATATTGCATAAGAATGATTAGTTATTATAATAGTACAAATTATAAATATATACCTATGATAATAATAAAATTTAATCATTATAATGTCAAATTATTTTATAATGATATAATTACTACTGTAATTATAATTATAATAGTCCATTAATAATTCAATAATCAAAAAATACAATAATTATTATAGTATAAAAGCAAGATTTTACTATTTTTCAAGGGATAACTTACCAAATCTTACCACATCCTTTCATCATCGTACAACCAAACAGTTGAAATACCATTTGCACTTTTCAATTACTAATAACCAAATACCAACAACTTTTGCAACTATAATTCCAACCGTATCTTGTATTTGAACTGCAGTTTAACAAAAACACCTCCTACACTTCTTAGGCAGAGTTGCATGGTGCACAAGTTCTGAGCAGATCTATCACCTGCCCAGTCTGCTCAAGCTGAAGCCTTTTGGACAGGCTAGGGGCAAGATTTTAGGCCTTGCAGGTCAGGTCCGGCTGGGCTTGAAAAATAAGCTTATTCATTAAATGAGCCCAGTTAGGTCTTGAGGATTAAAGACTGGCCGGAGCCTGACCTCACCAGAAATTTTTTAATCGCTAGGCTTTTACGAGTACACTAGATTTTGTTGATACGTGAACTTAATGAGATAGGATCTAGAATCTTAAGAGTACCTTATTCAGTTATTGAGTTTTAAAATTGCCGTTCGTAATATTTATTTATTTATATGTAGCATCTTTAAGCATTTTAAGTATATTTTTATTATTTTTCAAAAATTGGAAGAAAATGGTTAGGAAGCCTGAGGCCCAGCCGAAGCTTAAGGACTGCGCTTTTTGGGCTTGGAAAATAGGCCCAAAGGCTGGGGCCCAAGTAAATTGTGTAAACATTGGGGCAAAGCCTGACCGTGCCTGGTTCCGCCTGGCCCATAAATAGATCTAGTTCTGAGATGATAATTAAAAGTTAGATTCAGGATGATGCTAGCAATTACAGTCTAAGGACAAGTCTCTCACCAACTTCAGTGAGAAGGCTGACACCAACATTGTGAGCATGTACTGAACCAGCCATTGTAACACATGGAACCCCCATGTATAAAGACTCGCATGTAGTTGTTGTTCCTGCATATGGAAATGTATCCAAGCTGCACAACAACGAAAAAAGTCAGAAATCATTTGCAGCAGCCAGCAGTTGTGAGATGTTAGATGATATGGTTTTAATAATTCTAGACGGAAGAAACCAAGATAAAGAATGTAAGAAAAGAGTTCTAATTTACAGCTGAAAGTATATTAACAATATGAAAGGGTGCTTGGTCCACAATTTTTAGTCTACAATATTTCAAATTACTCATCAGTGTTAAGCCACGTCTCAACCTTAACAAGAACAGAAGGAAGATTTCCAGTTTGAACAAAGAAAATTGCATTGAAGATCTCATTGGTGTTTAATACCAGTTTATTTCTTGCAATTACTTTAATATACTCCCAGGGGTCAATCCATAATCGATGAATGCAGGCATACAATTAGAATCAGTCGACCAGGTGACCAATCACTTGATTTATTTCATGAGAACCTTCTACCAGTCTTCAGTAACACTTAAGATTGAAACATAGCCCCACAGAGAGCTTCCAATCCAAGTAGCCCTGCTGCTTCAGCTTGAGTAGTATATGGAGAATTCTTTTAAAATGAGTGTAAGGCCACTATATTCACATTTTTCTTAATCAAATGCCTTCATTTACTTATTCATACAGCAACAAATATATATATATATATATAACCTTTCAGAAAGTACAATATGATGGCAAAAACTAATTTGCAGAGCATAAATAACTAATACCTGAAATGCCTAAGAAGAAAAGGGAGCTCCAGAAATATCAAAGAAATGCAACCATGAAAGGAAAATCTAGATAATTTGAGATTTCAAATTTCACTTTGACCATCAGAAATAAACTTACGCTGTACCCGTCACTTGCATCTAAGAAAATGCCAGCAGAATGAGGAAATGAACATATCATAATCAGCTTAAGGTTGATTGTCAAATTGAGAACTTAGGACAACCAGGAAACAGAAGTAGGAAGAAGTGAAACAATATGGAGGAGATAGGCTTTGAAGCAAGATTTAAATTCCAACATAATTTTAATTTTTTGGTCTGTAAACCAGAAGGTAGATTTAAACTTGAAACTTTTGGTATCAGTTTGACTGATGATCTCAAAAATTGTTGGAGCTTGAGAAACACGGCAACACTGTCGCAAATGATATTTATTGACATAAAAACACTGAGGGAAAACCAACTGTGGTTGAATAGCAATGAGTCCTCAAGAAATGGGAGGCAAAACCAGAGTTGATGATTATGTTAGGTGAGTGTAGGGAGGATAGTATGATTATGGTCTCAAATCTTAATGGAATGTCCCAAAGGATATTGGGATAGGATACCGTCCCGAATATCGGGACTGTACCATCCCATCATTGTCCTATCATCCTGATCGGCATGTCTTGAGACATCCCCTGTCCCAAGTCTTGGAATGGATAGGATGACAGTGTATCCCATTTCATAGGCAAACTGAGACAGCCCCATTCCATGGGACTTAAAACCTTGAGTATGATGATGAAGAAAGTTGCTGCACTAGTAAAAGGAAGATGCAAAAACATTATATATGGATTAGGATTTAGACCAAACAAAATATCATAAAAAAAGGAAATATTATGGCAAAAATAGAAGGTCGAGTTTGATAACCAGTTTAAATGATGAGTTCTTCAATGCCAAATTGATCTTAGATGTAAAAAAGTAACATCAAAGAAAATATTGGACATCATGCACTAATTTTTGACACATTTAACTTATTAGCCTAGGGATGGAAAGTGTGTTAGTCAAGGTTTGCTCAACTGATACTAGAGGGCATAATGCCCAATAATCATTTCAGCACGGTATGGGTCCGTACCATGCCATTTTGGAGCATTTCAAACTGTATTTTTATTTTCAAATTTTGAACTGAAGTCGGTAGACAGTTTGCTAAGTTCACCAAAGAGAAGTCAGCATATGGCTTGCCAAATTCGATTCAAAATTTAAAAATGAAAAGCAAGCTTGAAATAGAGGACCACAATTGCATCCTCTACTTCATTCCCTTCCTCCTTTGTTCCATTCTCCTTTGTTCTGAAACGAAGATGGTAGTGTCGAGGAGTCCACATAAGGGAAAAGAGAGGAAGAGAGAGAGGAAAGGTGGGGATGATGGAGAGAAAGAGAGGAAGGGGGATATCGAGGGAAGGAGGGAGAGAGAGTGAGTGAGGGAGAGATGGGAGGCTTATCTGGGAGCAATCCGCATCGGTGTTCGTTGGTGAGGGGAAGACAAGCACAAGGGGACATCGGAGATGAAGAAAAGCAGCAAACAAAAGTGGAAGCCCTCAAACCACCTTTTATGCCATTTTGATCCAGCAAACCATCCCAGTTAGGGATCGGTTCAATTCAAGACACCCGAACTGCCTAGTTCGGGACGGTTTAGTGAACCTTGCTATCAATCCTTAGTATTAAGAATTTTTAGGATTGATCTGATCCCAAACCTGACTTGCTAGTAGGTGGCCAAGGTTGTTGGCTGTCAATCAAACTAACTAGAACCCAACTCATTTAACCAATTAATTCAGGTTTTTTCTTTTTCTTTTTTTTTTCCTAGGGTATATGTTTTGAAAATCAACTTTTGGTTTTCAACTGCACTATTTTGAGCTATTTTAGGTTATAGTTGTAGGCTTTGTTCCATGTGTTGCTGCTTTTCTAACGAGCATTACAAATCTAGCTCTCAAATGTAGTTGATGGAAAGCACCCCAAGACTTGGATCCATGATTCAGGCCTCAATGATCAGCAAGAGCAACAATGCTGGATCCTAGGACCAGCTCTCCAATGCCAAGTCAAAAAACACCCGAAATCCCAATTTTCTCCATTAGTCGTTAACCCTAAATGATCTCCACTATCAAGTACTTCCTAAGAACCCCCAATCACATCCTAGCTTAGTTAATGTCCTGCCAGATTGTGGTTGCTTGAGTCATCTCAGCAGCATCACCATTGGATGATAAGAAGCTAGTGAAGCAGAGATGACAGAGGTAGATGGGAAGAAGAGTTGGAAAGGATGGGCAAGGTGAGGAAGGGGGGCAATGTGGAGAGAAGGATCAATAGCTGGTGGGGACCGGCAATGAAGAGGATACAAATGGCTGACAGGAAGAGGCAAAGATAGAATGAATTTGATAAGAGATCAAGGTTTCTTCACCTTTTCTTTTTCTATCTACATAAGAAGCACAATTAGTATGGAGACTATCAATATCTAATGGCTCAAAACAATAAAGTTCAGCTTATTGGCCAATATACCAGTCGAAATCTCTCCTTCGATGGGAGTTCCATCGAACGCTGACGTCCAAGACACCTGGAGGGGCATCGGCGATTATCGAGCTACTCGATCTCTTCTTCGGTCAATCCTTTTGCCGGCCAGTGTCGAAGCCTTCAACAATGAAAGCGGTGCATTTCGAGTCCAAGACTCGTATGATTCTGTACTTCAGATAAGAGATGACCTCTCTACATCATTCAATTGTTACCAATCTTATTATTTAGTATCGACCTTCTCTTCCCCCCCACTTTTTTTACCTCGCCCATCACGTGGATCACTCTGCGGAGGCGATACGCGAAGATTGGTATATCTCAAAGGAGGCCGAGGAGAAGGCCAACAAGGTCAGTAGAAGGACGGATGACACCCAACTTGTGAAGCTCAAGGCCGAGGAAGAGGGCAGGTCGCTAAAGGAGCTAAAAAGATCGAAGTCCAAGCTTTCTAAAGCTCGGGTTGAATCTAAAGCTCGACTTTCGATCGAGAATAAAAAGTATAAGGAAAAGCTGGAGGCCGCCAAGGTCACTGCGGTCGAGGCCTTCCAATTTTCGATCGAGTTTCGAGACATCAAGGCGGAATACAATGCAGCCTCGTACATGCAGGGGGCAGCCGACCTCAAAGAGAAGGTCAGGAAGGTGAGGCCTGATTTCGACCTCAGGCTCCTGGAATCAGATGGCAAGGAGGTCGGCGAGATAGGAGATAAGGGTCAACATGCCGAGGACCTTTTCAGCCCGACGCAAGAAGATCCGGTGGCCGAGGATGCAGCGTCTGTCCCGCCTCCGACCGTCATTGTCCTTTCTGACCACACGAAGGCCAACGAACTCCGGACTTAGGTTGTCTCAGCTCGGGAGTGTCCGAGCTTAAACATAGGTCAGCCCTTTTTGAGGACCTCGGCATTTATCGAGGCATTTTGTATTGGACCGATCGTATTTTGTAAAAAAATTTTCTTTTAATGAAATTACCTTTCCTTTGCAAATGATGTCGACAAGTCATCGAGTTCGATCGATTTGCTGTAGTTGAGTTCGATGTCCGACCCATATTGCAAAGGACCATTCGCTAGTGTTAGGTCGCTTTGCGGCGAAGAGTGGAAAATTGCTCAATAAGTAGTTCGTCGGACATGTCAACGTCTTGATCCTCGACTGTAGCTAAAGAGTGCGTGTTAGGAGAACCGCATGGAGAACACATTCCAATCTTCGACCGTGGTCGAGCGTCTGTTTGGAGAACACGTTTCGATCCTCGACCGTGACTGAAGAGTGCATGTTTGGAGGACCGCATAGAGAACACGTTCCGATCCTCGATCATAGTCCAGGAGCACGTGTTTGGAGAACCACATGGAGAACACGATCGAGGAGTGCATGGTTGGAGAACCGCATAAAGAACATGTTCCGATCCTCGACTATGGCCGAGGAGCATGTGTTTGGAAGACCACATAGAGAACAAGTTTCGATCCTCGGAGAACACATTCCAATCCTCAACTGTGGCCAAAGAGCGTGTTTGGAGAAACGCATGGCCAAGCGTATTTGGAGAACCGCTTGGAGAACATATTCCAATCCTCAACCATGGCCAAGTGCATGTTTGGACCGCATGGAGAACACGTTCCAATCCTCGACCGTAGTCGAGAAGCATGCGTTTGGAGAACCGCATGGAGAATACGTTTCGATCCTCGATCGTGGCCGAGCACGTATTTGAAAAAACACATGAAGAACACGTTCTGATCCTCGACCGTGGCCGAGCATGTGTTTAGAGGACTGCATGTAGAACACGTTCCGATCCTCAACCATAGTCGAACGCATTTGGAGGATCGCATGGAGAACACATTCCGATCCTCGACCGTGGCCGAGAAGTGCATGTTTGGAGAACAGCATGGGGAACACGTTCCGATCCTCGACCGTGGCCGAGCATGTGTTTGACCACATGGAGAACACGTTCCGATCCTCGACCGTAGCCGAGAAGCACATATTTGGAGAACTACATGGAGAACATGTTCCAATCTTTGACCATGGTCGAGCGCGTGTTTGAAAGACCGCATGAAGAACACGTTCTGATCCTCGACCATGGTCGAGAAGCGCATATTTGGGAACCGTGTGGAGAACACGTTCTAATCCTCGATCATGGACGAGGTGTATATTTTTCGAAAAAAATACATAATTCGATAAAAAAAATGCTTTATTGTTTGATTTAATCAAAATTACAATTCAAGGATGGTAGATACGCAAGTTGTCGGCATTCCAAGTTCTGAAGATCAGAGTTCCGTCCAATCGGCAAAGTCGGTAAACTCCTGGTCGAACTATCTCAACAATGCGGTAGGGGCCTTCCCAATTCGGTGCAAGCTTCGATCGCTCTGTTGGGCGAGAAACCTCGGCTCAACAAAGGACTAGCTGTCTTGCCAAGAAAGACTTTCCTTTAACTCGAAAGTTGTAGTACCGAGCTATCCTCTGTTGATAGTTGAGCATCCGAATCCGTGCTCGCTCTCGAGTTTCCTCCAGCAAGTCTAAACCACTCTCAGCCCAAAGGAATTACTGTTTGCGTCAAATTCTTCCATCCGTAGTGTTGGCAAGCCAATCTCAAGTGGTATGACAGCTTCAGTTCCGAAAGCCAGCTTAAAGGAGATTTCTTCTATTGGAACTCGCTGAGTTGTGTGACATGTGCATAGCACATGATATAGCTATTCAACCTATAATCTCTTGGCTTGCCCCAGACAAGCTTTTAGCCCTTACAGCAAGATCCTGTTCGTCACCTCAACTTCGCGGTTACTCTAAGGATGAGCTACTGAGGTCAGCCTATGGTTGACGCCCAATCCATTGCAGAACCTCTTGAACTTTGGATTATCGAACCATCACCTGTTGTCAGTAATAATTGCTCGTGGCAAGCCGAATCGACAAATGATCGACTTTCACACAAAGTCATAAACCTTGGCTGAGGTGATAGGTATCAGTGCTTCCGCTTCTACCCACTTGGTGAAATAATCGATCGCAACGAGCAAAAATTTCTTCTGCGCCGCTACCGTAGAGAAAGGCCCGAGGATGTCCATTCTTCATTGAACGAAGGACCAAGAGATTGTGATCGAAGCTAGAGGGGTTGAAGGTCGACGTTGAATATTTGAAATCCTCTGGCATTCATCGCACTTACTCATTAGGTCCGTAGCATCTTTCTACATGGTCGGTCAAAAATACTCCTGCCGCAGTACTTTGTGAGCAAGGGCCTTGTCCCCCTAGTGATTGCTACAGATCCCCTTATGGACCTCTCGTAAAACGTACTCGGCTTCTGAGGGGCAGAGATATCGGAGCAAGGGTAAAGTAAAAGACCTTTATACAATCTTCTATCATAGACAAGATATTGAGGCGCGAGGTGTCTCAACCTTTTGGTTTCGTCTCGATCAGCAAGCAACGCCCCGTCTTGTAAAAAACATAAGATTGGATCTACCCAACTCGACTCGAGGTCTGTCTGCATCACTTCGGGCTCTTCAATGCTCGGCTTTTCAAGAGTTTCAAGATATGAGGTTCTTTTTAGATCGATTGCATCTACTATTGCTAACTTTAAAAGTAGGTCGGCTCGCATATTCTCTGTTCTCGGTATCTGCTGAATATTCATAGTGGTGAAGCCAGAGGCAAGATCTTTGACTTTCTGTAGGTACTTTATCATGTTTGGCTCCCAAGCTTCATATTCCCCCTGCACCTGACCGACAATGAGCTATAAGTCGTTGTGAACTCTAAGGTGCCTCACCCCCAGGTCTTTTACCATCTTCAACCCAGTCACTAGCACTTCATATTCAGCTTCGTTGGAGGCAGGAAACTCAAAGCGCAAGACGTATTCTGCAACCATTCCATCTGGGCTTGTTAAGATTAACCCAACCCCCGAACCTGTGGTATTGGATGAACCATCTACATGGAGAAACCAGCATTTGTCAGTTGTTGGAGCTGCTCCCTCGGTGTTCTATCCCTCATTTGGGATGGTACACTCTATAATGAAATCAGCCCACGCCTGGGCTTTGATGGACGGCCGAGATAGGTATTTGATGTCAAATTCTTCTAGCTCGACAGCCCACTTAGCTAATCATCCTTAAGTATTGAGCCGATAAAGTATTGATCTGATGGGCTGGTTGGTGAGGACGACGATGGTGTGTACTTGGAAATATGGGCATAACCTCTTTGAAGATATCACAAGGGCGTAGGTTACCTTCTCAAGCTTCGTGTATCTGGTCTCAATGTCATAGAGTATCTGACTGAAATAGTAGATCGGCTTCTGCACTTTGCCCTCCTGTCGGACGAGGACTGAACTGATTGCGGAAGGTGAGACAGCGAGGTACAAGTACAGTACTTCTCCGGATTCAAGCTTGCTAAGGAGGGGGTGAGCCGAGGTATCTTTTTAGATCATCAAAGGCAGCTTGGCATTCATCCGACCATTGGAAGTTCTTCACCTGTTTGAGAGCTTTGAAGAAGGAAAGACTCCTTTCGACCGACCTGGAGAGGAACCTGTTAAGAGCTACGATTCTTCCAGTTAGGCACTGCACTTCTTTGATCATCCTCGGGAGCTTCATTTCTTGGAGAGCTTGAATCTTTTCCAGATTTGCCTTAATTCCTCGTTGAGACACCATGAAGCCGAGAAATTTGCCGAAAGTGACACCTAATGCGCACTGCTGGGGTTAGGTTTCATTTGAAAGTATCGCAGTGTCGCGAATGTCTCCTTAAGGTCGGTGATATGATGCTCAGCAGCTCTGCTTTTGATAAGCATATCGTCGACATACACCATATTTCTACCGATCTGCTCTTTGAAGACCTTGTTGACGAACCGTTGATAGATCGCACCTACATTATTTAGACCGAATGGCATCATCTTGTAGCAAAAAAGACCTTGATCAATCATAAAAGATGTCTTTTCCTCATCCTCGGAGGCCATCCAAATTTGGTTGTAACTAGAGAATGCATCCATGAATGAAAAGAGTTGATGTCCCGAAGTCACATCCACCAACTAATCAATGCAAGACAAGGGATAGCTGTCCTTTAAGCACGCCTTGTTGAGGTTGACATAGTCGATACATGTGCGCCACTTCCCGTTTGCTTTCTTGATGAGGACAACGTTGGTTAACCATTCCGGATAAGAAACTTCTTGGATGAAACTTGCTTTTAGGAGCTTGTTTACCTCTTCCTATATGGCTTTCTGTCGCTCAGGAGCAAAACTGCATTTCTTTTGTCTGATCGGACAATATTTCGTGTCCACGTTGAGGCGATGTACAATGACCTCCGGATCTATGCCAGGCATAGCAAATACATCAGCATTGGCCCGTAGGAAGGAGATGAGGTGCTGACGATCTTCTTCACACAGATTTGAGCCGACCAGCACCATGTTGTTTGGATCTTCACCAATGGGTACTGAGATTAGGTCTTCCGCTGGTTGGCCTCTTTGTTGAGTTAGTTTGTCCCATGCATCCAACTCATCTACCGACTGTTCTGTAGGTGTTGCTCCACGTAAAGTCGCCATGTAACATTCCTTTGCAAGCTGCTGGTTTCCTTGGAATTCACCGACCCCATGCAAAGTAGAAAATTTTACCATCAAGTGATAGGTCGACACAACAGCTCGGAGGGTGTTCAATCCAAACCGACCTAAGATGACATTGTATACGAACGGACACTTAACTATAAAGTAATTTATTTCACGACAGCTTGCTTCGGAGCTCGTCCGGCTATTATGGTCAAAGAAATGATTCCTTCCACCGGCACCATAGTATCCGAGAATCCGATCAGAGGTGTGTTCCTGTTCGTCAGCAGCTCAGAATACAAGTTCATTCGAATAAAAGCATCATAAAACAAAACATCAACTAAGACTCGATGTACATCATAATTAGTAATATTTAAAAAAACAACCACAGGATCATCATGTAGATACTTTATTCCATCTAGATCGACTTGAGAGAAAGTAACTTCATCGTCGATCTTCATCTTCTTCGTCTCCTTATCTTCAGCTTAATTCGGATCCACGGTGCACCGAGCTGCCCCCCAGAGATCATACGGATCTCCCCCGTTACTAGTTGGTCTCTATGGGGTTTTCTTGTCAAGGAGGCTCGTCACATGGATTCCTCGGGATCTAACATTCGTCAACATATCGGTGAAGGTGTCCACGTCAGATCAGCACCTCAATTTCCTCTCTGAGCTGCTAGCATTCCTCCGTGTCATGCCCGTGATCGCGATGGTATCTGCAGTATTTCCTCGAGTCTCTTTTTCGTGCCAAGATAACCATCCTCCTCGATCGGGGAAGCTCTATTTGCCGCTCTATCTCCATAAGGATCTGGGCTAAGAAGGTGTAAAGCGGAGTGTAGTGGAACCTCCATGGAGGAGACTTAGATCGACGAGGTAGTGCAAGAGACCTAGGTCGGTTGTTTCAAGGTGGGATCCGAGAATGATGAGGCTTTGGTTCTGAGCACCGATGCTACACTCGTCGAAAATCTTTTTTCTTTTGGCTAGCGTTCATATGTGGTGCTCGGCCAAGGTTCTCTCCTTGTCGATCCCATGCTTCTTCGGCTTGGGCATAATTCTCAACCCGTTCCAACATCTTAGCAAAGTCCTTTGGGTAGTTCAAATTAAGTGAAAAGAGAAGATTATTCTGTTGGAGTCTGGCCTTGAATGCGATCATTGCCATAGATTGATCCAAATTTCGGACTTTCAAAGTTGCAGTGTTGAATCGGCTTATGTAGTCTCGCAAAGGCTCATCCTCCCTCTGCTTGATGCTAATGAAGAATCCGAGTTGTGGCACTGTCGGCTACTGCAGACGAAGTATGCGACGAAGAGCCGGCTCAGTTGATGGAAAAAATCTATGGAACCTAGCTACGGGTTGGAGTACCAATGATGAGCTGCCTTCCTCAGGGTTGAGGAAAAAGCTCAGCAAAGAGTCGCATTGCTGGCCCCTTGCAGAAGCATCAAAGTTCGGAGGTTTTTCAGATGGTCCACTAGATCGGCCGTTCCATCATAGGGTTCCATCTGAGGCATCTTGAATCGAGGTGGAAGGGGCTCATCCATGATTTTCTAAGTGGAGGGTCGATGTTGAACCCCAAGTCATCCTCCAATTGCTTCGACGTCTGAAGCGCATCAATCTGCTATTGCATTTCTCGGAGTTTCCTTTCCATTTCATCATACCGGGTTGGTTGGCGTCGAGAAGAAACATAACCCAAGGTTGAGTCCCTCTAGAGATAGAGGTAGGAGACCTCCTAAGGCAGTAGCGAGGTGGACTTGGAGGTCGGCTATGACGACTGGCCCCCGATCTTGGGCTACGAGGGAGCCGATCTACCGATCTTCCTCTACCTGGCTGTGGATTTTCCGCGATGGGAGGCGGCTCTGTGTTTTGTTGCATCTCCCTCACTGCAGCTAAGAGTGCCTGCACCTACTGAACGAGATTGTTGTACTAGTCATGGGAGATTGTCAGTGCTGCTGGAGGATTCTCCTGTATCGATGGCGGTGGCGCATTGGTCTATTGCATATTGTTGGCCTGTCGACTGTTAGAGCATTGTGATGCGTTTGATGCACCCCTTCGCATCCTCATGGCGGCTGATAATAAGCTTCTCCCCTCAAAAAAAGACCTCAAGACTAGTCTCGAAATAGGACCTCAAAACTAATCGAAGAGAGCCCTTCCTCTAGCGCCAACTATTGCTGCCGATCTCTCCGCCTGAGGTCGGTCACCAAGGTTGATGTGGCCGAGGTGAAACCGCAGCTGGAGCTTTGTCTGAACACTTGCAAAACAAGTCCTCACCGAGGGTGGCATTCTTCGATGAAAATCCTCCGACGCTCAAGTCAGGAGATTGGAGAACAATAAGAGGAAAGAGCAAGGAGATTGCATACCTTGAAGGATTCCGAAGACTTAATTTATAGGAGAAGAGTTTGAGTCGTATCCGTCTCGAAGTTCTGATGATTTTCGAATTTGTCGCACAGATTGATTCGGAGAAAAATTTTCTTTTCATGGGAGATCTGATCGCGGAAGAATTCCATTCTATCTAGATTTTTCCAATTTTGGGGAAGGACGGATCTATTAGTGGAAGAATAGCTCAGCCACCACTGATCTAAAATAGGTCGTCAGAGCCGACCCACAGTAGGTCGTCATAGCCAAGGTCATGGAGATATGGTGTAGACATCGATCTCTAGATGATCTAAAATAGGTCGGTCGAGAACAATCTAAGATAGATCGTCTGAGGCCGAAGAACTGAGGTCTGTTGCTGACGGAAAATCCGACTTATCGTCACATCTACGTCCGTGTTGGGTCGTCCATTTTCCATAGCTCAGTCGGAACCAAAGATGTCTCAGCTAAGGCTGAGGTACAGATCTACAACAGTACCCATCATGGCTCCTAAGAATCAGCTCACCCTTTTAGGCTCCTAAGAATCAGCTCATCCTTTTATTTGGTACCCATCATGGCTCCTAAGAATCAGCTCACCCTTTTATTTGGTATTAGAATTTCTCTTTTCGAGAATAGACCCTCAAAATCCGATGTTCATCATGATCTGCATGGTTGACTTGGCCAACTGTTTGATTTGCATGATTTCCACTCTTTTCTTCATGGCAAGTGTGTCCTGCTTCCTCTCCCTGATTCTGACCATCTATTGCATGATTTGCACCTATAACAAAGCTTGAGCCATATCCAATTTGCCAACCTAATAAATTGGATTAGGTATTGGGTTAGAGTTGGATCAAACATTGAATGAACAATAGATCTATGCAAAACCAACCTAGCTAGATTGTTGCCAATCTCGACCTAATGGGCTAGGTTAGGCTTCCATTTCTCAAGCCCATTTAAAATCGGGCTGAGCTTGACCTCGCCAAATTTTAGCTTGGCCCTGCTTAAAAATTTTATATATAAAAATTTAATTTATATAGATTTATACTTAAAATGACATTATATATGTAAAATAAATTAAAAATAAAAAAAGAAAAGGTTAGATGGGAGAGACCCTAAATTCCCTCCCTCCTCTCACACTACCCTAATCCTCTCTACCCCCATCCCCACCCTACATCCGCCCTCTTTCTCTCTCTCTCACTCACCCTCTCTCTCCAAGGCCTCTCTCTCTCTCCAATCTCCATCCCTAGACTCCTCCCCCTTGGCCCTCGGCCAAGTTCTACTTTTCCCCTTAACAAACCTCTCTCTCTTGCCATCCATCCCGATGGCTGGCTTCTTCCACCTCCCCCAATCTCTCCACTTCCAATCTTCTTGGGATGGATTGGGTTGACTTGGATTTGGTGGTCATTAGAGCCAAGCTTGAGACAGCCCAACCTATTGAGCCAATCGGACCAAGCTAGGCTTGAGCCCGACATTTTTACCTTGATATCAGACCTTGGCTCAGCCTGAACCGGGCTCGATCGACAGATGCTCAGTGATAATAATGAAGTCCAAATCAATTTTGCCAGCAAATATTAGAGGCAACACAAATATATATAAAAGGTTGGCGGAACACATTAGACAAGTTATCACGATCTCTACAAATAGATTAGGATTTATTATAACAAAATCAATCAAACATATTATTACATTCTCATTATTTCAATTGGCTAAAAGTTTTAACAAAAAAATTAAGTTAATAAATCAGTTTGAATTTGGAGGGGAAAAAGAGTAAATAATTTGAGGTAGTTATAGAATAAGACATATGGCAATACTATATTGGGAAACAAAGATTTGCACAAGCACCTAATGATGTCAATGTAAAAAAAAAATAATTAGCTTATCATATGAAGAACTTTGAATGGGCCTATCTTAAGGCCCAAAAGAAAATCTTATGCAAGACCAAGGAGGCTAAAGGAACCAACTGGTGATATCCTGGTTTGCAGCAGTAGCAAGTTCTATCAGTAGTTATTTTAAGAAAGGGAAGCCTTCATTCTAGTTGGGCACAAAATAGACACGAAGGCTGCAGAAGCCATATGGTGTATATGTTTATCAATGCTTGATTCTAAATGATAAAAAAAGAAGACAACTGACAATATACCAGAAACATGTCAGATGCATTTGCTCTACAAGTGTTTTAACTTGTAAAGAAAGCACGGCATTCAGTATGGAATCTCATTGGGAACACAAACGACCCCAACTAAGCTAATGGCCATGACTTAAAGTGAAAATGATGGCTGTCTTTTACACATACGCACTTATCAGATTATCTTATACATAAATAATGGAGGGCCAGCAAATGCATATCCAACAAGACTAAAGTTTAATAACCCGCTTATAACTAAAGACATACATATACATTTTTATGTGCAACTGTGCATATAACCCTTGGAATTAAACGTGTGTGGAAGCACCCAGTGTTGTCAAGAATCTTGCCAGGTGGCATGCCTTCAGAGACTAATTTATAAGACTTTTATAACCGAACTTTTGGGTTTTAGTAATATATAGGTATAAAGGAATCTATATAACTTTTATGATTTGAGAAATATCATTGCATCTAAGAGATGCAATTTTGATGCAGAACCAAAAGTCAAAGTTTTGAACTAAAGTTGGGAGATCAACTTTTTATTATTAAGGAATTGGAATTTTAAGTATTTTTACTTAATTCAAATAAGGTAACTTTTTTATTTACATGTAATGTTAAGTAAATGTCAATTTACTTAAATTATATTACATGCAAATAAGTCCTGTTTAACTAATTAACTTACTTCTGTCTGGTTGCCTTTCTTATGTTGTTGCTTGCTAAGTCATGTAGGTGAGCCAACCTAACCAACACGATCTTTAGCAATCGACCTAGGTGATGAACCAACCTAAGCAAGTGATAGATCTAGTGGGCCCATACTTGAACCACCTCTCTCCACCTACAAGTAGAGGCCAAAAGGGCAAAAGGTAAAGGGGAAAGAGGGTCCACTAGGCCTTTCAAAGAAGAAAATGACAATGATGACAGCAATGATGAAGCTTGAACATGATTTGTGTTTCATTTTCCTCATAACTTCTCCATTTATCCATAATTTTATGTTTAATGTTTTTGAGCGTTTACTCATTCTTAGGCCCACATATTTGATTCCTCTAAAGGTGACTTTTCAGCATTCTTAAAATTAAACTTTCTAGGATCTGTTCTGTATTTTTTTCAAGTCTTGTGACTATCTCGTGTTTAAATATTGATTGAAATTCAAGTCCAAAGGTCCTTCCGAAATTTATGGTTTTTTTGGCAAGTTACTTTTTCATGTATTTATTAGAATCTTCTACATCATTTTCAAAATGGTGTTTGCTCTTTTTGGAGATTTTAATAATTGTTCAATATGGCATTAGTGGATCTACACTACTTTTAGCTAGTGAAACAAGAATGAATTCTTAATTAAAAGTGAACCTCTAGCTAGGTGGTATACCAGTGGCCTCACTTGAATTATCTATGAGGAACTTCTGGCTAGGTGACATGCACAAACTCTGGCCAGTGGACCCTGAGGATATGAGTGGCCTCATTAGTATTAGCCATGCAAATAATAAGGGGCCTCATCTGCATTATCGGCGAATGTGGTGGCCTCGCTTGCATCCGCAATGAGGTTTTGAGTGGCCTCTCGAGGGTATAACTGAACTTCATAACTTTCTCATTGTTATTTTAAGTAAAATTTGTTGTTTTGCTTTAACTATCTCATTGTTTCTTCCTTATTGGAGGATATTAATTTCCGGGGGTTTCATTGTCGTAATGATTTAGTGAACCTTCATGTGAACCTATGAAAAATATATAACTTGTGACCTGATGTGAATTATTAAAAACCTTCTTGAAAAATGATGTTAACACTTTTACAATAATTCTCTTTCTTATCGGAACTTTTGGTTTTATTTTAGTGAACCACACTTGGATTTTCAAGATACTTGGAATTGTATTATGATTTAAGAGAGGCATTTTTTAGTGAAAACCTAAAATGTTGACAATGGTAGAATTTTACCAATTGAGCTTCATTGCCCATTTTACAAATTATACAATTTTCAGAGGATTAAGCGATCATAATGAACCTTTTGGAGCATTGGACTGGGTGACTTAAAAGTTGCCTTTTGAGTTTAGTGACTATTGAAGATTTGAAGCTACATCAAAAGCATAGTCTTCCATGCATACTGATATCATTGAAGCCTTGAAGGTATGACATTGTGTACTTGGGATATGTTTAAGTTGTAAAGTGGATCTTGTCTCTTTTTTTTTTGGATTGTAATGTAATCTGTCCTATCTTGTTGGAGCATATGATTTCTTTGACGATTTTAAATCTTAATGATGTTTGATCAATTATGATGGACACAACTCGGGAACTAGAGCAAGTTCTGAGTTTGGAGCATGACATGAAGTGTCATGGTTGAAATGGATATACGGTCATGGAATGTTATGTGATTATAGCGGGCCAGCTAAAGTACAAGAAAAGAATTATAGAAAAAAAAAAATGTTATGGCACTGGATGTTGTACGATGTGGAAAATTGTACAAGGCCCAAGCAGATAATATAATCTTTCCAAAGAACATGTTCAAGGTGAATGTGAGGCAACTCTAAAAGCTAAAGAATACAGAATGAGCAGATCAAAAGAAACTTGAGATTTGCACCTACAGATGTCAGCATGATAGAGGATAAACTAAATAATCAATGCATATGGCATGATAAAGCGGCAATATAAACAAAAGTATGTTGATGCAGCATTTGCAGATGAATGTAAATAAATGCAGTAAATGAACATTTTTCACACATCACCAATGAAGGAAAATTTAGTGTAATCCTTCACCTGATATCCATTAAAGAATATGCTTGCATATGGTCATGGTTCAGAAGAATTAAAGGTAAAAGATCGACACGTGAAGGTTCCAGTCCCAGTTGCTCCAACATGGAAAGAAACCTTTGCCTTACACTATCACAACAGAAGGGTTTACACTTGACTACAAGTCGGGAATTTGGAAGCGCACATAATATCCTTGCCCAAACTTGCAATACTTTGGGTGTTATCTGTAAAGAAATTGATGAATTAGAAGTAGCTTCACAGCTTTGACTTAGGGTAGACTGATGACAAGTGGTAGCTATTTGCAAAGCACTACCTTTGCTAAATTATTGAAGCTCCCAAAGGTAATGAACCCATTGGAAAGAGCTGGTGCTGGAGAAACAGGACCAGCTTCTGGGGAAGGCGTATAGCAAAGAAAACATTCAGGTAGACGAACCAACTCTTCAACATGCCTGCCAAGTAAAATAACCATCATATACAGATAACTTATAAAAAACAAAAAAAAACAAATCTACTGGATGACTGTCAAATCAAACACAAGTTATAAGCTTACTTCTGCTTGGTAGCAGGCGGATCAGCTAATGAGTCTGTAATTCTGTAGTCAATTGTAGGCAAACCAGTTGTATTTGGGTATCCAATCCAAGTTACCTATAAGTAGAACAAAATAGATGGTATTAGAGAGGCAAATGTTATAGGAAATGGTTATTGCAGAAAACTGCAAATCATAACACCAAACATATATGACTTCATTCATTTTTTTTATTAGGGAGTGTGTTGCAAAGTGACCGTTTGAAAATGCAAAGCTTTTGATAGAAAGGGGACACTATTTATTGTCATTTGATTGAAAAAGTTTTGGAAAACAACGACCATTTACAGGATGAGCATGCCCCTGGAAAGATGATGGTGATGGAAGAAGGCATATGGTGGCAATGGCAGCAGCACTTGAGGAGTGCAACACTGCTGGATGGCAAAGATGGAATAAGGATGTTGTTGGCAACAAGCAGGTGGCAGAGAATGAACAGTGGTTATCATGACAAAGGAGAGTGGATGGTGGCACAGGGCACAGTGGTTGCAGAGATAAACCGAGTGGAGGTGCCATGGAGAGAAGTCTAGCGGACGGACAGCATTTCAGGAAGAATGATCAAAATTTTGGCAGTAGACCCTTTGTTTTCTAGTCCTAATTGGCAGAGAAAAATTAACATATGCCAACCATGTCAGGACAAACCAAAAGCAAGGCTGTAAAAACCATTACAAAAATAATACCTGAACAGGGGCAGGCCGGCTGGCCATCATTCCTAATTTATTGTTTGCAGTATGACCTGTGAGTTCTACCAATATATCAACTTTATCATCTCTAGCCATGCTAGCAACCTTCTTCTCATCAATCCCATAAATATCTCTCCATAATCCACCCTTTTTCAAGACCCTATCCTTAAATTTAAGGGTCTTGGCATCTGCCTGAAAGATCATATTAAGAAGCAAATAAGAACAAAAAGAAACACTATCTGCAGAAAAAGAACAGTATTTCCTTACATTACATGATAAGACAAACTATGTAAAATCATCGGAGAAAAAAATGAAAAGCAAAAAAAGGGAAAAAGATGCACTGGCATTCTACGACCAACCTTTGGTTTCCCCAACATATTAAAAATTAACTGCCCAAGACAGTTCATCTGCTACAAACATTTAATCTGAAACTATCAAGAGAAACAAAGAAAAAGGGTAAAAACAACACTAATAGGCACCTTCACAACTGCAGAGTACACGACCACCTTGTAATTTGTATAGTCGTGGTGTGAAAGGGGAGCTTCTATGAAATATGACACAGAATGAGTAAAATAATCAGGGGACACATATCCAATTACTAGTGGCCGTTCTGTATCCTTGGGATTATCCCAACTGGTGTACTGTGGATATAGCTTCATAAAGCGCCTTCCCCATTCACTGTGAAACAACATTAGTATTTAAGAAACAGCAATATGCAAAAGGGATGCATCTATAACAAGGTAAAACAGCAGTTACATAAAAGCAGCTGTAAGTCACTTCTATATTTTAAAACAATTAGCAATATGAACAACAAGAGGAAAGCAGGTAGTAATTGGGTAGTATTTAGCTCAGTTTCCTGAAGCAACAGCGGGCAAAGGAATAAAGGTACAAGGTTGCAGATCTCTCAATAATATTTAGAATAAGGAAATGCCTCACAAGTGAACACAGGTTCCAAAGCAGGTGCAACACCATAGGCAGAAGTTTCCTGCTACTATGGTATTTAGTGCAAAATGGCAGCAGGGAAAACCAACTTCGGCGATAGTTTAAAAGAAGAATGATGGTTTAACACAGGTTCCAATTCTAAAGTATAATTATTTGATCAATGTAAATGATGGATCTTCTAAGTTCTAACTGATTTAACAGTACAGGAAGAACTTCCAGCTTCCTTGAAGTATATTAACATTTTCAGACTGTTGGGCGGTACATACGCAACTGAGAAGCTATATACATATCACATTCTCATGTATTTATATAAAACTATAATGCTGTGTTCTAAAATTCAACAAAACTAACCAGGTGACTAATGAACAATTCTCCACTACATACAAGCACTAGATACACAGTTTAGGTGGTTTCTTTTTTTCTTTTGTTTTTTTTTTTTTTTTGAAGGAAGGGTGAAGGGGTAAAGTGAGGATAGGGACTAAAATGGATATGTCATTATCTAATCTCTGAAGCACTTTAATAAATTTACTCTTCATATTTGCAAAAGAAGAACCTTTCCACTCCTGCCTATCACTCAACTTTGAGCAGATGTCCTCGAAGAAATAGTAGTTCAAAAAATTGTGTATCTACAGTGACTAAGGTGCAGCATGAATCTAGAAGAAACAACAAAGACCTTGATTGATCCTTTAACAAGTGATGACCATCATGTTACTATTTTGACATGTATAATGATCCCACACCACATAAACGTATACCTAACACAAAGTGCTAAAATTCTAAAAGAACGATGTGGTTTTAAAAGCAAATATACGAACCACTGATCAGATCATGACACGCAAATGCTTTCTTGCCTTGCGATGTGCACTTGTTATAGGGGTGAAACCAGTTATATATCAATATCATAGTCACCTAAGCTTGAAAGTGTAACTACTAATAAAATTCATTCAAGGTTCGAAGGAGGAACAGGAACCCTTTGAAAAGGAAAGCTGGCAGTTGACCAGAACAGATATTTTAAATTATTCCATCTAATAGTGGGTGCAAGGTTCAGCATACATTTATTTGGCTGCCTGTCCTATAATGTTAGATTACAAGAATAGGAAATATCATACAATAAAGGTCTAACAGAGTGGGTAATTGAGCCACCTATAATCTAGCAGAATGCCAGTGTTCCATCAAAATATATTTCCAGCAAGAAACTAAAGGTTTATAACATTGAAACTAAAGGCACAAGCCATCTGAACCAACAAATTACTAAGACAATATGTTTACATGACTAAATGGCAAAAGCATATACATTACAGCTAGAAGGGGCTAGAAACAGAAAGTTTCCTGCCTCACAAGGGAAGCAGTACTCCAGACCAAGCAAAAACCTAATATGAGAAAAATGACTCGGAAGTAACAACCTCTAGTATAACAAAAGTGTAAAACAAATGAAAACAAATAATGACAATATTTATAGATCGATATCTCCCAAGTTCATACTCTGATATTAAGACAGCAAAGCAAGTGGCACTTGCAAAATTGGCTTCATTTATGTCTTCCAATGAAAAATGTGAGTATTCAAAATGAAACAAAGTCAAACCCTTTTTAAATATAAATAGTAAAAATTAGTTTAATTCTAGGTAATCCTTTGTACCTGTGAGCCTCAAAAAGCTTATCATCTGAGCCCTCATGTATATAGTTCATAGCAAGCAATCGGTTCTGAAAATAGGTCATAGTCCAGAATTAGTACAGAAAGTATTAAAACAGGGATGAAAAGAGAAAGCTTATAAGAATGAAGCAGCACAGGATTTCAGCAAGTTTATAAGAATAAAGCAGCACAGAATTTCAGCATCCATCCCCTTGATAATACATAATCACCCTAAGCAAAGTTCAAAGATTAACAAAAGGAAGTAATATATCCCATTATGTGAAGAAATGTTGTAGAGTACATAACATACTAAAACTAGCTGCAGCACAAGCTTTGGCAGAATGACTTAAGCCATAGCAGTCATTCACAATAGAATGACTTGAGCAATAGCAGTCATTCACAATAGAACGACTTGAGAAATAGCAGTCATTCGCAATGCTACAGTACAATTTATAATAATAAAAATGGTTGAAACCACATTAACTGTCAATGAACTAAACAATCTGGCAACTGCACCAGCTAATGGTAGAAGGTTAGCAAGCAATGACTAGAAAATGTGATTATAACTTAATAGAACTGTTAAGCGCATGCCAAGAAACAACAATTATTTCTTGCTTAGAAGAAGCAAGTCAAATAATCAGAGAAAAAAAGAAACTACGAACAGTTTCCATTAACTAGAAGAAGACAAATTAATAAATAATAGTAAAGGAAAGGTCATTTTAAGGTGTTAGAAATGGCAAATACACACACACACACACACATATATATATAAGAACAGTGAAATTATAACTAGCCATCAGGAGATTTGATGGTTTATATTTGCAGCATGATAACATCAAAAATTAGTCTTAAGCACTAATTTCATTGCACAAATGATGAAGTTCATGATGTATGCAATTAGCACAAGGTTCGCAGACTTAGTACTCGAACCCGTGCCAATTGCCAACCGATACGGTACGGTATCGTATCATATCAGACCGTACGGTACTGTATATAAAAAATCAAAAAAAAATTCCACCCAACAGCACCCAAAAAAAAAAAGAAAATCGGACCGAATTGGCCCCAAACCATACCGAACCGGACCGAACCGCCCGATATCAGATAGTTCTGGCCAACACCGTACCGAACTGATCGGTTCGCCTGGTTCAAGCCATTTTTCGAAAATCCGATCAGAATCGGACCGATTTCCTGTCAGTACGGTACGATACGAGATATACCGGCCGGTTCGGATCAGTACGGAATACCATGGATTAGCAGATGATTATTCTAAATGGATGAGACAAGAACAAGCTGGTGTTGATTCCTAAATAATAGATATGCAAGGAAAGTTCTGAAAAACATGAGTATAAAAATCAATCAAACATAGAAGCACGTTGGGGTGTATGTACCACTACAGCACCCAAGCTTAATCCATGTTTTTCCACTTTGCACCAACTACACGTCTAGGCAACCACCAATTTTTTTTTTTATTTTCAAGTATTTTAGATGCTGCAGACCAATGGTTAAAGTGAGAATTTGCATTTTAAAGAGTCATCCACATATCTTGCAACAACAAGATCTGGGTTCTGATCCCATTGATAACATGATAACTCCTATATTATTTAAAATTGTATCGGGAATCTAGTGAGCAGACCTTAGTCATAATTGAAATCAGGAAGTACCATAAATATTGGCATAATAAATACCTCAAAGATGTAAAGGTTAGAGTTAATGAAGTTTAATTTTGTAGTGTTGCTCACCGCTTGCTTTAACGAAATAAGAACTTATCCGATCAAAATATGGCTGCAAATATTTAGGGGTCAAAGCATCTGCAATTAAGAGAGTCAACCGCAAATGAAGACTAGAGAAGGTTCTAACAAAGAAAAGGGCTTAGATTTGTGCAAAGGATTGGAAAGAGAACCAGAGTAGAGGCATGGGAGAAAGCAATATGATAAGATGATTAGAAATGCTTACACTGATATTTAGTTTCGATAAAAGCATAAGATCAAACAAGGGCAACATAAAGATGATCCCAACTACATCTATAAGGCTTGTAAAGTTTCATTCTAGTATAACAGATTCATTAGATTCTAAATGAAAAATAATTGCGAAGACTTCGATAAAACAGGTGGCCTTGGTATATGACATTAGCAGTTATAGCGATGCATGATCAAAGTGGGAGAAAACAATATGAAGCAGGTGTATTTGGGGGAACAAGATACAGTGCATCACCCTAAACAGAACCTTTTGCTGGCAAGCTTAAAGAAGCATGAAGTGTAATAGATGATACCAAAAACTGTTAAGTCATAATTATATATATTCTACATTTTGTGCAAGTGGCAAAGCACATGAATTGCTTGTAGTGGTCATTATCCAACAACATGCAAAATATTTGGGAAAGCATGCTACCAGCCAAAGATTCAGATCCTAGCAGGACGTCCCGCAGGACACCGAAACAAGGTACCATCTCATGTGTCGGGATAGAGCCATCCTACTAGTATCCCAACATCCTGATCGGGATGTCTTGAGACATCCTCTATCCCAAGTGTTAAGATGGGGTGGGACAATGGTGCATCCCGTTCTATGGAAAAACGATAGCCCCGTCCCACAGGATTTAAAACCTGCTACTAGCATCTATAAAGCACGGACGTGGATTTGGGATATAGAAATATGATATGAGAAAAGTGGGCAGTGATACAACCAGGATAAACCAATGAATATAAACATATATGTATGTATGTACATATGTATGTATGTATGTATGTATGTATGTATTTTATATTCATACATGCATGCACATTACAAAAGCATATATACATATGTATGCATGTAAAAAGAATACCTATAAATAATATAGCCTGTACATTATAATATCCTCTTTTACAAGCTCATCTTTTGATCATCATTCAAATCCTGATACCAATCCATACTTTTTATTTAAATATTAACATCCTGACCATCATCATTAAAAGGTTATTGAAAAGAAAGAAAAAGTCCTAGTGCTTATGTTCGGAGGTATTGGAAAGTATTTCTAGAGGATTCCAGGAGTCTCAAGAATGTTTTTCTAAATTTGGAAAAATAGGATACTTTACACAAGTAACAGACACATATCCGAGAAGTATGTGACAAGTATTAGTATCCAATACATAAACCAATATGGACATGGCAATTGATTTGAAATATCCATGCTTCCTAGGGCAGCATTAAATGCCTGAATTTTAAGAATCATTCATGTATCTCAAGAAGAACAAAAGGAAGCTTTCAGTCTACCAAGTTGAGTAAGAAAACATTTAGTCAGTTTTATGTAAATATGGTCAGAACCTAATCATTTAACAAAATGAGAACCATAAAATGGAAATAATACCTGGCCTGCATTACGTGAATCAGGATCAATCTGAAGGCATCTCTCATATGCCTCTATAGCCAGAGAAATATTGCCTGCATCTCTGTAAAGCACCCCTAAACATCGAAAAATGTTAACAATAAATATGTGAACAAGAAAATTAATTCCTTAATCCACTTATCAAATTAGTGCAATTCATTCATTAACAGAAACCATGAAACTTATATACTATATACCAAATTCCTGCAAAAAGAATGACAAAAATAACAATGATAATAATAATAAAGTATTAACGGGTGATCAACAGATTAATAAACAACACTTACTGGCTTCTACAGGATGAGCATAATGGAGAATATTCAAGTATACATTTTGGCAGTTACTATTTGGTGGTTGAAATCCACTTTAGGCAATTGCGACAGGCCTAAGATGTTCATAGCAAATTTGTTTCAAGCAGATAAATAATGCAGCTGAAACAGCAACGGAGAATTCTTCCCACTCAAATTTCTTTGAAAGCTATGATAAAGTTCTGACAGAAGAGCTTAGCTGCTTCCTTCTGTTACATGAAATTTGATGACAAAGCCTCTGCTGCATAAAGGAGTTAGTTCCAGCCTTCTGAATTTAAATTTGACATGTTGGTCGGTAGTGCCTCGTCTTTTCTTGATTAAAATGTACTTCAATCAAGAAGTGTATCTGCCTTAAAACTTAGAAAACTTTCTTTTTCAATGGAAAGAAACTTGCAAAACTTTAATACACATCATCTAGTATGCAGTGTTGCTGGAATCAGATGAAAATAAAAAGACTACAGCAGCTTCCATTAATCAATGCATGCCATCATGAGATGCTTGAAAAATCATAGGTTTGGGAGCAAGGTTCACCGACCTAGTAAAGGGAGGGTGTACCAGCCAGCAACAAGTTCAGCAATGGCACACGTCTGTACCATGCCATTCCAAGACATATCGACAAAGGGAGAGACAGCAGGGAAGGAGAGAGAGGAAAAGGGAGAAAGGAGAGGAGTTTTGGGTGGGGGGGTTGTGGTGCGTGCATGAAGGGAGGGACATGGAGGAGGAAGAGAGGAACAATTATTGGACGTGAAAAGAAGGAATGGAACAATTATTAATCTGGAAATCAATCTGCACAAGAATTCAAGGCGATTACAAATCTAGCAGTAAATTCTAAGGTTTACACCGTCTATGCCAATTAATTAGTGAATAATGATGCCCATCTAGCAGTAGTAGCAAAGTACCAGATGAAATTATTATATGATCCATCCAGACCAGAATTCATTTATCAATTTATCTTTAAAATATCACATTGCTGAAGTTTCTTTAGAAAAATCAATTAAATTGATAAATAAACATAATCAAAGTAAGAACAGGTAAGCCTTGTCTGTCGAACTCAAATGATAAAAGCTAACCATGTCTCTGGAAAGTAGTATTACTTCTTCAATATAATGAGAGAATATCCTCCAAATTCTACTATACTTTTAAAATTAAACCAGGTATTTTCAGTTATTCATGCCTTGGTTTTCATTAAAATGTTATAGCATCATTATCACCATCATATGATCAAATCTCTCTCAACCACAGATTAGTTTGTTTACAAACACAATACCAATTCTCTAAATAAGAAGAAGCAAATCAAGAACCATAGAAAGAAGAAAAAGAATTCAACAACTACCTAAGTTATTATACGCTTCTGCATATGTAGGATTGGTTACAATGGCTTTCTCAATCATGCTTGCAGCAGCATCCATTTTACCCTACAATTATAGATAGATCAAATCACTCCAAAAAACAATAGTTTTCAATTTTGTGCATAGGATGCATGAGTCTGCAAGAGCAAACCTGAACAGTATAAACAACTCCAAGGTTGTTTAATGACTGTGAGAAGTTAGGTTTAATTGATAAAGCCATCTATACACATAACAAGAAGTGAAAAATGTCATCTGAGAGAAATGACACAAACAATTACAAACAAAACACTACATAAAGAATATATTGAAGTAATTGACTCGCTCAACTAATGTGATAGAACTCACCTGATAACATTCCACAGCTTTGTCGAGATTATCTTTATCCTTATAAATTACTCCTAAATTGTTGCATGCCTCCGCACAATGAGGATTGAAGTGTAGTGCAAGTTCATAAAATACAATTGCCTTCATAGATAGATTTTCAACATTTTAGGTACAGGTGAAAATAACTTAAAGAATTCAATGGAGCTTGAGTTTAAAAAAACACCAATCCTGCAAATATAATCAAAGAGAACAATAAATCTGGAATAACAAACTGGGAGGATAGGTAAAACAATATAAGTTGTAGATGCACATGTAATCAAATGCCTTCTTCAGGATAATTAGATGATAAACGTATAAATTGAAACAAGATAATGAGCTTCTCTTTGACTGACCTTGTCAAATTTCAGCATTTCGCCATATGCAACACCAAGATTATACATCGCATCAGCATAGTGCCAATTGTAATACAATGCTTTCTTGTAGTATGCCACTCCTTGGTTGATATCACCTTCCAGTTTAACCTGATCACATACTACAGCATTATAGTTACTTGTGCTTAAAAAAAAAAAAAAAAAAAAAATCTTGTACCTTCTTTTGTTATAAAACTTCATAAAGAAGTTCATTTTGAAGTAGTGGACAAGAAGAAAGCAGTGAATATTAGCACAACTATAATGTGTCAACAGAACAAGTTCAATAAGATAATAGGACCAGACTCAGATAATCAAAAAAAACAGAAAAAAGAAAATGAAAAGACTTGGTTGGCTTGAGAGGGATAATAACAGGAAAATATGACAGCATACCAAGTAGCATATAGCTATACTTGTTTTGTAACAAAACAGACAAGAATAACACATAAATTAAAATAACACTTGACACATATGACAGGATAAGCACGCCAAGTTGCCAACCATCATCACCAGGCTAGAAGCCAAAGATACTCATATGAAGGCTGCAACAATTGAGTTTTAGGTATGTAGATAAAAGACAATCTTCTTCCAAACAATAGGTTGTATGGAAGAGTAACTATTACAAGGACAAGCGACGAAAATTTGAAACCAATTAACATCACTGGAGTTTTGTAAGCAATTTGCTCATTTCCAAGTGAAAAGCAAGCTTCAAGCTCAACAACATCAGATGCATAGCCCTTAGGATGCATTTAGGAAAATCACAGTTATTGTCCAATGTACGTGGAAAAATTCAAAATGAGTGCTCAATGAAGGTGCACAAGGTAGCTCAATGCACAACTTTCACCACATAAAGATTGTGGCTTG
Source organism: Elaeis guineensis (assembly GCF_000442705.2). NCBI lineage: Eukaryota > Viridiplantae > Streptophyta > Magnoliopsida > Arecales > Arecaceae > Elaeis > Elaeis guineensis. Next base: position 23,786,216 of record NC_025999.2, read on the forward strand.
TGGATATTACCAAAACATATTTATTGTGAGAAGAAGAAAAGGATAGTATTTGATGTAGAGCTCAACATTCACAACCAGGACTCATGAACTTGCCCAAACCCTAGGTGTCCGATCCAAATTTTTGAACACAAACAAATTCAAATCAAAATAAATCCAGATCTTACAATGATATGGTTGGGCTACCATTGACAAGCTACATTGGTTAGGCTGGGAAAGGACCATCGACTTCACTCTCATTCATGATTGCCGCCGTCATGCTATTGCCAGTTCATCCCGGAAGATAAAAGTGGAGGGATGGAAGGGTGGAAGAGAACTAGAAGTCAAACGCTAAGTGTTGGTCCAATAGTGGAGGCATGGGGAATAAATGGTTGGCACCAAACAGTGAGTCAGCGAGTGTTGGTCAAATAGTGGGAAGTGAGATGGATAGTGATAGCAAAGCTGGTTTTCTTCCATTTCTTTTCTCCACTCTCCTCTACACATCCTCTTGCTCTACCTCCTCCTGTACTTCTCCACGCCTCCTCTTGTATTCATATGCCTCTCTCCTCCACTTTGCTTCTCTCATCCTCCATCGTCCTCCTCTCCAAGAACTATCTCGGCAGTTCCCTACATACCCACTTACTACCTTAGCACTATAAGTCCCTTGGTTGCCCATAATTAGCAACTGCTTTTCACAATCTTGCAAGAGAGTGATGTTCGGGGAGCAAGGGTGTAACTTTTAATTTTTTTTCTATTTTAACTAGGTTGACCAAGATCTTACCCACCCATATTACTGGCCCTAATTGAATAATCTAAGAGTCTAGTTCCTAAGGTTATATTTGGGTATACCTAGGTATTAAGGTTTGCTAAGTATATGTATAGCTCAAAGTATACAACCATAGTTGCTGTATATGCATCTAATATTTATTTTGACCCTTGTAATGTTTATATATGTACACATACACATATAACGCTGCAAATTATGAAACTTAAGCGGTTAATTTTCACACCTAAGTTTATGCAGCTATATGATTCTTAAACTTGTGACCTCAAGGTTATCTCCTATCTCTATCATACAATTGTTCCTCTCTCTTCTTTCAAATTTCTTTATTACTTAAACCTTTAAATGTATTTAATGTAGCCACTAGACCTATTCATTGGCTGGACAACCTACCCAGCCTGCTCAAGCCCAAAGCATTTCAGATGGACCTAGGCTTGAATTAAGCCTGGCAAGCCAAGTCGAGCTTGAAATATGAGCCTGCTTGTTAAACAGGCTGGATTCAAGTTAGATTGGCCCGACCCAAGCCCAGTCCGAGCCCAAATAGTACATATCATATACGGGCTCTTAGACCTGGATCTTCCTCTCTAAGGAGCTCCTTCGCAATCTTGCCCCTGATTTCCCCTGATCGGCCTCCTTCTGTCTCAAAGATCCTTCTCGTACTCTAGCACTTCAAGGCCTCGCTCAGCGATTGCTCCATCCAAAGTTGACTGCAGCTCATTCAAGCCAAAAGTGTCAGCAACAAGTTCCCTGAGCTCACCTTGAGCTGTCTACTCTGTTGGATATTCTTCCACTAGCTGGGCTTGATGTGGATGAGGATATGAGAGATCTGGTGGATCTCGTCCATTACCAGTGCCGACGGTCAGTGGCTACTACTATTTGGTGAAGGCAGTGCTCTGAGGCAACAGTCTTAACATCATCCATGAGATAGTGAGGACATGAGAGATCTGGTGGATCTCGTCCATTACCAGTGCCAATGGTCAGTGGCTGCTAGTATTTGGTGGAGGCAGTGCTCTGAGGCAACAGTCTTAACATCATCCATGAGATAGAGCGGGGGATCGTCCTTAACCAATCCAAGTTGGAGGCAGTGTTCGAAAGATTGGGGCTGGACAACTTCTAGAGCTACCCCATGGAGACTGAGTTGGTGGAGTGCGAGATTGGCGACTGTGTGGCCAAGAAATGGACAGCAATGATGATCGCCCTCGTTGGCCTCATCTATTACACCAAATGCATCCTCTACGGCACTTCTACCCCGAGATTGAAGTTTGCCGAAACATTTAGCTTCTCGACAATAGATCTCACGGTCCTCATCAACTTCCAGTGCCCGATTCTTGCTTGAGCTAATGCAGGATCCTATCATGGTGGCAAGCAAGCAGACATATGATTGGGATCCCGTTAGCCGGTGGATCGCTTGAGGAGCAAACCTAGGCCCAACTTGAAAGCTCGAAGCCTAATAAGTTGCAGGCTCAAGCTTGGAAAGTAAGCTCAACGGCTCAGCTCGGCTTGGCTCGAGCCTAACTAAATAAGGTGGTTTCTTGGGCAAGCCCAGCTCAACCCGCATGTTGATCAAGTCGAATAGCCACTAAATACACAAAGGAGAAATCAGATGCAATTGTCATGAGATAAATTTGTCTATAACTGTGATGGGTTCTCATGCAGGATAATATTTGTAGAGTAATATTTTAACATCAATTCTAAGGGATCCAAAACCACCTAGTTATTAAGATTCATTGTCCTGTAGCAATCTATTAAATTGGAAAAAATAATAACAACATGGGTGCCCTAGGATAGCAAGAATAAAGTCAGGAATTTCACATAATTTGCTTTGCAATGTCTTAGAATGATGTTGGTATCCACAAGTATTTTATGTTAAGGGTCTCCATTTTTCATAATATACACCAAATTCTTATATTGAAAAGTTTCAGTCTAACGACTGCCATAATTTTAAAAGGGTCACAACTGGATATGTAGCTTTAAAGGAAGAAACTATGTGCCACTTGGTGTGGTGGAAACATGACAGTAAGAATGATAAGAATCAAAAAATTATTGAAGAGAACATGGATCTATTCAACGTTGATGGAGAAAAACCCACAGCAGTCTCATACCATGGAAATAGGAAAGATTTGGACAAAAGAATTCCATTGAAAAAAGTAAAGAACTAAAATTTAATCCTAGAGGAGATAATATCAACATTCTCTGTCACAAATTTGTCATTGTAGGAGACGTAATTTCAAAAAGAAGATCAAACAGGGAAAAGACAAGTAGAAGGGCACACAGTAGTTCATAAGGTGATCATAGAACATCTTGACATGTTATAAAGAAGAGGTAGAGTAAAAGGAAGCCGGCACAGCTAAATGTCCTTGCAATATTTTATCAGAGAAGGTATTGAATACAAAAATTTTATCTCAACAAAGCAAATGAGGCTTCTTGCTAAGCTAATAGTTTCAAGTCCAACTTTCTCTTGCTTAATCTCTCTCTCTCTCTCTCTCTCTCTCTCTCTCTCTCTCTCTCTCAAATTAAAAAGATCTAACAGTGGCAGAGAAGCAAGAGTTGCACAACATGGGAAAAAGAGACGAGTACCCAAAAAAAAGATAGCAGACTATGAAAAGCTAATATCACATTTCATATGAACTCTATTGGTGGATCATCTACCAATGCAAAGCCATCACAAAATCACAGCAGAAAGAGATGATTGTCCACTTCATCTGGTGAGAATTAATAAAAAAAGGTGAAAAGAAACAAAGGTTTGCAATCATTTCTCAAGCATTGACCATCTAGTTTGCAGACTTTTGTTTCAACTATTTTTGGACCGTTAGCCACTTCAGATCAAGGTTCTAAATGCTGTGGGACAAGGTCGTCCCGATTTCTCTACGGAACAAGATGCTCCGCTTTCCTACCCTGCCCCGACAGTAGTCCTGATCATTTTATACATCCCGATAGATATCCTCAGTCTCTCTCCCCTTCTTGCCTTTCTTTTTTTCTTTCTTTCCTTCCTTCTTTGCTTAGTTTTCTTCAACCTCCCATTCTTTCCTTTCCTTTTCTACCTTATATTACTTTATTTCTTTTTTCCTTTTTCTTCTTCTCCATTCTTTTCACCTTTTCCTTTTCTTCATCCTTTTTCTTTTTTCTTTCTCCTTCTCTCCCCACATAGATGGGTTTCAGAGTCCTGACCCTGACCCGATCCCATTTTCTCATAGAACGAGACGATTGGGACACCCACCATCTTGCCAAGACTTAAAACCTTTCTTCAGATAACATGGACATGACATGACATAGAATGACACAACTTGGCATCTAACGATAATAAGTCTTGCTTGCATATGCTAAAAGGGTTCACGCTCAACAAAATCTCTTGGAGTGTTCCATCCAAAGACACTATACGATATTCAAATGGTTAAAGTGCTAAACAATATTAGCTAGCAATAAGACATGTGAAGTATTGTCAAACCACTTTCCTTATTTTCTTTAGTGCAATATAGAGCAAGTGCAAGTTTTAAAAATATCATTGAATAGTCAATTAGTCAATATATTTTAATATATTTTACTTGTATACATTTTCCTTATGCATCCCATATTTTAAAGAGATTTAAGGGTTGAACAAATTAAGATGTGTGCACCTATCATATGACCCTATCACCAAGTGTAACAAAGTCTAATAATATTGGTGCAGTCATTTTTTATCAAATTGAGATCAGCGATGGAGCAACATTTTAAGTTGAGAAGGTTTCATGGAAGTGATCCAGAGATGAGATCTATAACACCACTTGGTGGGTAGGGAGATGTTGCCCACTGGTTGCAAGTATAAGCCTAAGTAACCAAGAAAAAAACTTACAAATTCTTATGGATTTGGAGAAATCCCAAATGAATAAGAATACGACATGTTTCATATAGAAATTAGATAGCAAATTTGCCACGAATAATAAACCAAAGAATTCACAACTCCATGAAATAGCTGAAAAAGAATTAGAAAAAAAAGCCTTGATTGCATAGCTTGAATATTGGAAGAGCAATTCACAAAGTGGAGACCTATGGATTTTCCTCATGATCTAAATGAACTTTAGTTTTTTAAAAAATAAATAAATGAATAGAAAAAACTAACAACTCAAATTACTGGATAATAATCATTTCCTTCATCTGACAAACAACTATGATGATTGCTAAGATTGTTAAAAGTAATAACATAATTTCCCAGCAAATTTAATGATGTTTAATTGAAAGAAATAATTAATTTCGTATTTTTCATGCCACACATAGCATATGTATACAACAATACAAGTACACTTTCAGTTTGTTAGTTACAATTGATATTATTACAAACATGTTGACGAAAGACTATTATTAAAAATTAAGCAATTAAACTGGCAAAACAAAAAAAGAAAAAAAAAATCGTGACATCATTGAGCCACCTAGACTGTGAATATGATTTGTATATCCCAATTGAGAAATAATTGTGCATGAGTGTGATATATACCAGAAAAGTCATCAACACATACCGACCTTTGTTCCCAAATCTGTCAAAGCAATTGCCATGTTGTTTTTAGCAATCTCAAAGTTTGGAGAAATAGTCAAACACCTGATGCAGCACAAAATCCAAAAGGCAACATCCATCAGTTGCACCAAGCAGTAACAAAAATTACAAATGCTAATACATGAGAAGAACTACCAAAAGTACCTTTCGTAGCAAGCAATGGCTGCATCCAAGTCCCCACGGTTCTTATATATAACTCCCATGTTGCAGTATGCTTCAGCATACAAGGGCCTCTCTAAGGCAGCCTTTTCATAGCAACTCAGAGCTAAATCATATTGCATCATCTCAGAGTAAACCACTCCAAGGTTATAATATGCAGGCTACAAAAGATTGGCATATATGATAACAATGGGCAAGATTGCTTGCGTTAATCTCATAAAATTAGAAAGGGAAAGAGAGAGATAGAGAGAGAGAGAGAGAGAGAGAGAGAACTACCAATAAAAAAAGCAGTAATCATGACTTTACCGCATAGTGGCAGTCTCCTTTTAGAGCTTCACAATATTTCTGAATGCCCTCCTCAGTGTTACCAGCAAGTTTTAGACTGGTGCCAAGATCTGTTAAGACAATGGCAAGGCATTCTGCAGCAAGTTTGTACGAAGGATCTGCCTTTAAAGCCTTCTGATATGACTGCATAGAGTTTGATATGTAAATTTGATGAGTAAAAGAGAACTTAAGGTCTCTATCTTCATGAAACATAGATGACTGACTCACAGACAACATTTCCAGAAAGTACACAAATTAAAGCATGAGAATGGAACAAGGATTAAACAAATCTATGGCAATATCCTCATTGCTAGAATCAGAAGTTGGTGAAGGAGCAAGTATGGTTCAGGTGCAAGGGAAGTGGATACTTAAAAACACTTGAAATAAAGAAGTGCCTAGGAGGCATGTGCCAATTTGAGCTACTAGAGAGATTCCAAAGCAGGAATGCTACCCAAGATAGAAGCTTCCTTCTTCCAAAGATAATATGTGGAGCACACTTCTAAAAAGGGGTGTGTTCATGGAAGGCACACAGAGATGAGTAGAAGCGCCCTAGTCCATTATGCACACGCGAGGTAAGACTAGGGTTATACTATAATAAGCAGCATGCACTTTTTGTTAAGAATCAGGTTGTGTAATTATTCAGCGAGATCAAACATCCTTGAGAAGGATCAAATCAGCTCCTCCAGATTAGAATCAAAATCATGATTGGCACAACACATCAACTCAAGCAGTAAAAGTTAGGGATGGAATTGCTATACACTAAGAATTCCGGCAATGCTTCTTCAAATGCCATATTTTCACAGGATAGTTTTTTCTTTACCTTTTTTTTTTTTTTTTTTTTTTTTTTGTTTATGAAGCTATCTCCAGGACAACTAGCTTAGATCGAATATTATCATGCATGTTTCACATAAGTATATGTATAACACCATGGAATCAAGGATACGTAGCAGACCCACAACAGGATGGATGACACAACAAATCGGTAATGAAACACATATTTTAATGCAGGGATTCGTCACAGTCAGGATAGGTGCCTAGCAGATTAACAATGGAAGAAAGCCTATTCCCACTAAACCTAAGGAAAAGGCCTCTAAAAACACATGGATCAAATGCCATATTTTCACAGGATAGTTTTTTTCTTTTCTTTTTCTCCTTTTTTTTTTTTGTTGTTTAGAAAGATCCCTCCATGACAACTAGCTTAGATTGAATATTATCATACATGTTTCACATAAGTATCTGTATAACACCACAGAATCGAGGATACGTAGCGGACCCACGACAGGATGGAAGACACAACAAATCAGCAATGAAACACATATTTTAATGCAGGGATTCGTCACAGTCAGGATAGGTGCCTAGCAGATTAACAATGGAAGAAAGCCTATCCCCATTAAACCTAAGGAAAAGGCCTCTAAAAATGCATGGATCAAATGCACCTATAAAACTTTCACAAATATGCATTTAGGCTCAAGGGTTCGACCATTCAGCATTCTGTATGCACAAGTTATTAGTAAAAGCATTCATGAGTCCTGCCCTTTGCAGAGAAGAAAAAGATTAGTGGCCTAAACTGCAAATCTCAGCCACACCCTAAGGTTTATTGGCACAATCTACTATGAGCAAATAGGCCTGGTTACACATTGAGCTATGAGAATGTTATGCTAGTCATCTCATGTCTATAAAAAAAATAATAAGTAGAAATCACCCTTGAATCCAGTGATCATTGAAGAATCCAACCAGTCCCATGTTTTGAAATTTCTGTAGCATTATTTTTCTATAAGTTTGACCTGTAAATTGTTAATTAGTTTTTAAACTCATCACCTATTCAATTAGATGGGCAAAAGAAAGAAAGAATGATGCAATAATTCAACTAATGGTAATGCTAATTTTGTTGAGCACCAGAATTGCAAAAACTAAGTCCACAGTGCATGTAAACAAAGAAAGAACACAAAATTCACTTCCAAGGATCATAAGGAATCAACATATCTATACCAGACATCCATAGGACGGGAACAACAGCATGTGATAGGTGCTTTACCTCAGCAGCCTCCATCAGGTGACCTTCGTCCTTGTAAATAACTCCACAGTGAGTAAGGGCACATGCATTCTGTGGATCCAGCCTAATGGCTTCCATAAAGCTCTCAAATGCTTGCCGCATCATATTCTGCATCTGGAGGCATACCCCCTTGCCTATCAAGGCCTCCACATTGGCGCTGTCCTTCACAAGGATGCTATCATACAATGCAAGTGCATCTGGAAACTTGTTTCGCGACCGAAGGATGTTGGCATATGAGAGCGCATCTTTCCCTTCAAACCTCTTCTTAAGAGGAGGAAGTTGGGTTGGTGGTACAACTCCATCGGAGGAAGACCTCAGCCCTTTTAAGCACCCATTCTCTGATGCCACGGCATCGCCCTCTCTCCCATTACCAACATTCATCTTCGTCCATGCCATTTGATAAGCACTTCCAGTTCCGTTTCTGGAAACAATAGAGAACAAAAAAGGTGATACAGACAATCAATTCTTTTACCAAGAAACAGTACCAAAATCAAGTCTTTGAACTTAGACTTGGATCTAAAATTTGGGAAACAAGCAGATAAATAACCGTGTTTTCTGGCATCATGATCAAATAACTAACTCAATCCTTGCACTTAAGTAATTAAGTGTTTCAATGCCCATTGATTAACAAAAAAATAAAAAAACAAAAATTTCACATTGTACTTCACCAAATATTCAACCTTGAATTCAAATCATACTCTAAAGATTTTAGTAATACTATCAGAACTTTGAAAAAAAAAAAAAACGGAGAGTTAGAGCGTGAATGCAGAACTTAACACACTACTACTCGCATCCGACCTTATCAGCAAACTACTTCTAACACCTCCATCTCCAACCCAAAAAAAAAATACAGAGCGATCACAACCCTCGCTTTGCTCGACAAACAGACCAATCGAAAAAAGCAAGAGGATGTGCGTAACATCAGGGCTTTCAACAAGACAACTATCGAACAGCTTCCATTCAACACTAAATAAAACCAAAAAAGGAAGAGGCCAAAAATATCAGAAAAAACAGATAGAAACTTTAAAAATAGCTAAAAAAATGTTTCCAAAGCACCAGAGCTAATGCAGAAATCCAAAAATCAAAAGTAATTCCTCAAGAGACAACGAAGAAAGACTGCAAGATAGAGCGACCAAGACGCAGACGACAAAAGAGGGACTAGGGATTCAAAGCTCCCATTGGAGAAGGAGTGGGTCGAGCCGGGGGAGAGAACTTATCGCGACGGCGCTTGGAGAGGCTCACATGGGAGGGGTTTCGAATAATGGAGATGCGAGGGTTTTGAGCGCGTGGCGACGGACGGGGGAGAGAGAGAGAGAGGGAAAGAGGGAGGAGGTCTTTCTTTCTTTCTTTGGCTCTCTTTTTCTTCTCGCTTTCTCTTCTCCCTTTCCACTGCGGCCTCACTTTATATATTCTTGGCTCCTACTAACGGGGAGCGTGGGGGGCGTGTCGGAGCCTCCTCTCTTTTTCTTTCCCGTGCCCGTCGACGCTAGCCTTGCGCCCTCGCTCGTCACCGACCCCGGGCCCCCACCTCTCTCTCTGCCCGTCCGCTTACCCCAATGCTAATAATATAAAACACCACCTTGGTGAAAAGACCCTCTTGCCCCCCTTGCGATACTACCGTATGCCAATGGGTCTACAAGCATAAGTACAGTCCGCTGAACCCTTTGTCTTATACGGCAGACTTTTTTGGGTAAAAGATCATTCGGCACGTTCCGAGGTTCGAAAATAGATTTTGCTAGATATAGGATGTGGCTTCCGAATATCAAAGCCCGGAGGACCTAAACGGCATACGTACTAATAGAACCGAGATACTGGTTTATCTTGGACAATACAACACTTGGAAAATTTTCATGTGATGAAGATATCTTAATGCCTTACGCCTTACGTCTTACGCCTTACGCAGCGAGCACAAAGAAAATATCTTTTCACCTTTAAGATATACTAATATATATATATATATATATATATATATATATATATATATATATATATATATATATATATATATATATATATATATATATATATATATATATATATATATATATATATGATAATAAATTAAAATATAAATAATAAAGCTAATGTGAGATTGCCGGTGTTAATATGTGTTATTAACGATCCGTTTGGTTGGAAAAATCTGATATTAAAAAATAAATTTCATATTAAATTATCATATTTGATATAAAAATAGAAAAAAAAGATGGTAAAAAATTAGTAGGTCCTATATTCATTTTTCAGAGAAAGAAGGTAAAGCAAATACCATGAGGATTGATATTTCTCAAGTGATAATAATCCATACTTGATAAAAATAATTTTAATATATTTAATAAAAAATAGTACAGAATAAGATATGGATGACAATAAAAATACCAAGAAGAATAAAGCTCAAACAATATAGTATATATAGTTATTAAATTTATTTTAATATTTTTTTAATTTATTTAATAAAAAAATTATAAAAAAAATAAAATATAGATAGCATTATGCAAAAGGTTATGTGATTATAGTCATTATATAAAAATAGATTGAAGATGATAATACTATTCTGATATTAAAAAATATTTTATATTGATGGATATATTTATAAATTTGATCAAATTCTCATATAGGATTATCTCTAATCGAATATAATAATCTTTTTTTCATTTCATTTTTTTTTAAAAAATTCTACTAATCAAATATAGTAAAAATTATTTTTCTCCGTAATCATTTTTTCAGATAAATAATTCTCAAGAATCATGAAATTATCCCGTAGTCTAACATACCTCAACCAAATGGGCCCTAAGAGATTTTGTAATAAGATATGATAAACTAATTGAAAATATTAGTTGATATATTATGATGATACTATATTAGCTAATATCTCAAAAGAAATTGTTTACATTATTTTATATAATAAGAATTGATGTTTATACCTTCAATTAGTTTTAATTAATATTTTGATTCAAAAGAAAATAATATTTAGAGATAGGTAAATTTATATCATCTTGCTCCCTTTTCAAAGTTATGGATTCCCTATATTTTTAATGTGATTAAACATTTTTTTTCTTACATAGATTAATTTGAAACTAAACTAGGTTTCAGAATAAAATGGAGTTTTAGTGGGATAGCACTATTTGACATATCATTCTTGTAAGTATTTGCATAATATAATGGATAATTTTTAAAGAGGTTTCAAATATATATTTTTGCAAAAATACCTAATTGCATATTTGTTCTTAAAAAGTTTCGATTTGTATATTTAACCCCAACACCAACTTACAGTGCAAATTTATCCTACCATCACATTCCATTATATATCGTTATCTTGACCATAAATGGTGTTTGTCAAATACTTATTGGGACCAAAAAAGATATTTTTGTTTTGGACAGCTCAACATACGAGTTAGTTTTATAGCAAATTTTCACTTTTCTATCTCTCTTTCCCTTCTCTCAACTCAAAAGAACCTTAATCCATTCTAACTCTGCTGGTCATTTTTTCTCTCCATTCTCAGCATATTGATGTGGTACTCTGGTTGTCCTCAGGGCCACCTCTCTCTTTTGCATGGTGTTGCTATGCCAATTGCCCTCTAGCAGTGAATATTACTCCAAAAAGCCAAGCCACTTCTTCAACCTCCACTCCCTCTTATGGAGCCACCACTTCCTTCCATCTTTTGCATTTCTTCATGCCCCATGGCTATTATTGAACAACATCAGCATCAAATCCTCCCTCGGCCATCTCTCTCCTAGCTTCCATTGCCATCACGAAAGCTATCAAGATGATCATCACTTACTCATCCTTCTCTATCAGCCTCCCATGCCACCACAATTGATCCATTATACATCTCTTTATGCCTCACCCATCTCTCTTTCAATCTCTCTAGGCATCAATATTTTTCTCAACCACCATGGATAGAGGTGACAATCAGGTGGGTCGAGTAAGATATAAGTCAGATTAGACGTCAGCCAACTCAAATCCAATCTATATATTAAACAGGTCAAAAACTCAAATCTGAACCTAATCTATTTGTTAAACAAATAACTTGACCTAACCTACATAACTCATTTACCAAATATATTAAGTCAGGTTAAATGGATTAAACAGATTAAATGGGTCGGTTAAACAAATTAGAAATAGGTTAAGCATATTTTAAATAGGTTAGGTAGATTTTAAATAAGTTAAATAGATCAAGTTACGATCTGATCCAATTATTCAATATATCAAAATAGATTAAACATGTTAAAGGTCTAAACCTAAATCCAATCCATTTAATAAATAAGTCTAGATGGATTAATCTATTTATGACTTAGACTTGTTTATGTCAAACCTAAACCTGCTTAAAGTGAGCTGTTCACGGATTGAATTGATAGATCAGATCATAAATTGCCACCCTTAACCATAGGATTATCTCGATTGTTGGAAAGGAATGCGTTTTTCAGAAAAGCCTCTACCATTTTGTTTTTCCAACACCTCAAAATAGCAAGACAATTCTATGTTGGTGGTAGATAAGGGGATAACTGAGTCTCATGTATTCTAGAAATGGGTGAGGTAGTTATATATGATGGTTTTGAGGCCTATCAATAAAAGCGATCTCCCCTTATAAAGACCAAGTTCTATAAGCAAAGTTCTGTTCCTTTAAAAGATTGCTCTTACCTCTATTCCAAACCATTCCACCAATTCCTCCTATTCTCTATTTCCTTCTACTAAAAAGCCTATTCCACTAGTTCCTCCTATTCCATATTTCTTTCCACTAAAATTTTCTTATTCCTCCAATACTAGCCTCTATTCCATCTCTCTAAAAACTAAATAATTAAATAATATCCTACCTCCAATTCATTTTATTTCTTTATATCCTTCAAAAGCGGTATCAAAGCTAGGTTGTAGCATTAATATTTTTTTTGGCAATCTTTATTAGGTATGTATCCCATCATAAAATATGACTTCCATCGTAGGAGGCAAGGTTGGTATTTCATAGCCTGCCATCTCAATAATTTTAGGAGAAAATTATAATTTATGAAAAATCAAGATGAAAATACTACTTCTATCATAAAGGCTTTGGAGAATCATGTAAAGAGGCTTCAACAACTTGTAGAATGAAACCAACTTACAAACATGGAAAAGGAGAGGTTGAATACAAGCAAGATGAAGTATGCAAAAACATTGTCCCTCATACAACAAGAACTAAGAGACACCATATTTTCAAAAATTATTGGGGCATCAGAATTAAAAGAAGCTTGGGACATTTTGCAGTAAGAATTTGAAAGAAATTATCAAGGCAAAACATATTAAACTCTAATCTTTAAGAAGGACATTAGAAAATATTAAAATGAAGGATCATGAATTATAGAGGATTATTTTTCTAGAGTTATAGACATAGTTAACCAAATGAAAACTCTTGGGGAAGAGATTAAAAATAAATAGATAGTCGAAAAGATTCTAATTAGGTTGGTTGAAAAATTTGATTACATAGCTGTTGTCGTTGAAGAATCAAAATATATATTCTACACTAATAATCCAATACATATTGAGCAATCATTTGAAAGTACTTTCTAGATTAAGCTTAGTTTAAAATCTCTAAAGATTTCTAAGAAAGATTTTATAGAAGCAATGAAAGGAAAGAGAACTTAAGAAAAGCATGAGAGCACAACTCAAAGAGAAGAGAAGGAAGATTCTTTCAAAAAGATACGAGTTCTAAGAATCTATTGTTCTTTCTACTCCTTTATAGGAAGAAAAATGAAAGTTTCTTTCTACTCCTTTATATGAAGCTGAGCATCCAATATTCCACAGTAGTATCTATTAGAAAGAGCGGTGTTTTCGTACGTATGTTTTTAAAACTTTTTATAAATCAGATTTATGTGTGCAGTAGAAATAAAATAAATTATTTTTTTTTTAATTTAAATCACATCCAGATCAGATTTGAAAACCATGCACTGGATCTTGATACGAACACTTCACCATGAATCTGAAATCTAAAACAAAAAAGAAAAATGTAAACAGGCAAGCAGGAGATCTAATCTCTATACCTGATTATTTTGGATCTTGTGGATGTCCAAGGTTCGTATCTGAGCCATGTAAGTGTCTGACCTCTGCTAGTATCCACACAGAAATAATCCTGATTAGAACTCTGAAGCCACTGATGTGCTAGCATCCTTGCAGGCTTTGTTCCTCGGCTTGGATCCAGGCCCTTTAACTTATATCACTTGAACCAACCTTGTAGTTTGATCCCAGGGATTGATCCTAATCACCAAGAAAAAATCAAGAACTTCTTCTTGATTTTTCTTTCTCTATCTAAAGCCTCTCTCTCAGATCTAATCTAGAGGAACAGGGGCGTAGAGATCAAGAAACAAGGAAGGGAGCAAGAGGGCATGGAGGTGGTTTGGGGCGCCAAGAAACAAAGATGCATAACTAACTCCCACGCATGCCAATACTCCCTCTCTTATTTTTATCGCACAAAATATTAGTTCCACATAAATTCCAATGCCCAACCATCAGATAAGGTAGTTATTTTAACTAATCTCAGATTAATTTGGTCTTATCCTTATCTAGAAACCAAGGAAATGCCACCATATTTTCTCATGCATGCAAGAACGAATGCGCGTGAGATGTGAACGCCCCACCTTCTTTTCTTCAGCCAAAATAGAGAGAGAGGCCCAGATGAATATGGGCTCAGGTGGTCAAGATGAATTGGGTCCAATTTGGATTCAATCCGAATCCAATTCGAGCTCGGTTTGAATCAAATTTGAAAGGCCATCAAACTTGATCCAATCAAGATTGAAATCCAAGTCTAACTTGAATAATTAAACCTAATTAGCCTTAAATTAAGTTAAATTTAATTAAATTTAATTTAATTTAAATTAATTAAGACTTGATCTATAATTTAATCAGATCTAATTGAATTGCAACAATTGCAATTAAGTTCCTTTGCTAACAGTAGCAGTTGACAAATCTATAGTACTTATAAATTAACAGTTTTTAAAATTCAAATCATCAACCTAATTGATAATTTGAATATGATCCAAGCCATTGATTAAATCATACTCCTTTTGTGTGTGACCTCTCAGGTTCTATTCTATCTGGTAGTGAGACATATCATGATCTCCATCACAGCATCATCGAAACTCCTTTCTATGAGCTAGAATAATTCCAACTCACCCCAACAAAGATCGTTGATCCGAAAATGATCCTAGTGAGTTCTCATGATCCACTAGTGATGTCTAGCAACATGTAGTGATAATCTAGTAGAATAAAAGAATGAATCCCTAGATACAGTTACCGTGTGATTCAATCCTTTTATCGTGAGTTTCAACTAGATGGAGGTCATGGAAAACTCGTTAAACTCCATCATCAGTCATATGCTAGATTGGCTCAACTCAAGTTCATTTATGAATCTTGTAAAATTTTTTTTCAGTGTTCACACTTGCTCTGACCAGAGACTTTCTAAACTCAATCTTGCGAATCGCACAGGACTACTCTTTTTTTATCAAGATCGATAGAATCCATTTAGATGCATCCTACTCAAACAGCGAATCTGAATCTACTATAGTCAACATTCACAATAAGGACCCAAATGACTAGGGACCAAGAAAATGTATAGTCAAACTAAGTAGCCTCGCTATGAATAGCCAATATGTCGCAGGTCAGAGAATCACTCACACCACTACAGCATCAAAAAATTCACTGATGAGTAAGTAGATATCCAAGTGATTTTTTGTATTGATCACGTTTAGTACAAGTTATTCTTTAACAACTACCTACACTCTTATTTTAGTATCTCCATACTGCAAACTCGAGACTCATCTATCTCGAAGGGAGATGATTCATGCATCGATCTTGAATTGATCGATCACTGTCCTCCGTAACGATCCTACGATTGAGAGCATTTAGAAATGAATAACCAATAATATATGTCTCAAATTCTCAATATCTTGAGAATATACAATATCATCATTGTTAATTTTTAGGATAAATCATGGACACACACAACATGATTGGTAATAAAAAATTATCCGTCAAGTACAAAATATGTCCTAGAATTATGGTATGCATCAGCTAAGATTGACTTCTAGGGTATACATCTAACAATCTCCTACTTGTACTAAAGCCAATCTGCCATATATCTGATCCCCATCTTCTGAAGACAAACTTTAGTCTTTGGCTAGCTAGGTGACTTGGGCCTACCACATTCCTGTGGAGTTTACTCTTTGCACCTCTATAAATTTCTACTTGAGGTAATCGCGTATATCCTTGCTCTATGTACTTGGACTTCTGGTGAGACCTTGATTCCTTAGCTAGGGCTATGGACCATCATCTTTGCAGTACAGTATCATAGCATCCGATGGCTTGATATCTAGTTTCGCAACAATCATAAGAACCAAAATGTATCCTACACATCTACAGCATCTCAACTTTCATTGATTGGTTTCTTGGAATCCTTCCAACATATCGAACCAACATTACTCAGGAACACATCCTGATGTAGACATTCTACCATCAGCATTAGTGTCTCCTCTCATTCTCAACTTTAATCTTTCTTCAAAGTCCAAGAATAAATCCTAAGTACTTCTCAAGTACTTAGGGATATTTTCACAACAATCCAATGCTTCCAGCCTAGATTCGATTGATATTTGCTTGTGGCTCTCACAGTAAGATATATATTAAGTCGAGTGCATAGCATGACATATATCTATACCCAAGAAAATAGCAAACCCCTCTTGAAGGTTTCTATGCTGAACTCTTTCAGCACCTCTTCTATGTACCTTTCTGTGAAAACCCAAACATCCTATTAGATCTATCTCTATAGACTTTTATTTTCAGAATATAGGATACTTATCCTAGATCTTTCATAAAAATTCTATATACAATCATACTTTAATCGATGTCAGCATGAGATACTTCCACTGACCTTTATGCAACCACATGATTTCTCCTCATCTTTTATGAAATCAAACAATTTGATCACAACATTGAAATGAGTATTCTAACTCTGAGACGCTTGCATAAATCCATAAATGGACTTTTGCAGTGTGATCTCCATCATCGAAAGTAAAATCCATAAGCCACTCCATATAGATATCTTCTCAGGACATCCATTTAGGAGGGCTATCTACACATTCATCTCTCAGGATTGATGTCTAACATCGTCTCATTATAGGTTTTAGGATCAGCTCTATATTTTCAATTTTTCATCAAAAATACTTTTTCAAGATTCTCTGTAAGAATATCAAGTACCTTTCAGAAGGATGGGAGATCCTACTAGATTTATGAGGTCGAGGAGGTATTATATGTACTGGCTCATCGTGAATAGATTCTATAGGTCCTATGATTCGTTGCTCTTTAGAGACTCTCTCTTTGAATTTTATCCTCCAACTATTTTCAAGAAAATAGCATTATTGCTCACAGTCACATTATGAACCATTGGGAACAAAAAGTGGTATCTCATGAATGAGCTTTCATAGACATAACTTCTAACTTATCCACCATGTTATATCTCATACAGTGTGGTAGAAAAGATTTAGAAGAAATCTAATTCAATAAGTAAAAATTTTAAAAAGTAAAGCATGTCCTTAAAGAAATAAAGGTTAAATCAGTAATACTTATAATGGTTCGGATCATATCTTATATAGTGCCATTCCTCCTCTCAGATACTTCGTTGAGTTGAGATGTATAAGGAGGATTTCATCATGAAACTATGTCATTTTATTGAGACAATCAAAAAATTTTCTATTTGGTATTGCATCCTCGATCTGATCGAAGTATCTTTAGGATTTTTTTGATTTATTTCTCTACTTCATATTTGAATTCTTTGAACCTTTCAAAGACTTCAAATTTATATCTCATATATATATACATACCATGATTGATTATTGGTAAAGATAATAAAGTAGAGATAACCTCTCTTATTTGGCTCATCAAATCGATCGCACACATCAAATGTGTATCAGGATAAGTATCTTAGCGGTCCTATCCCTTTATCACAAAAGGACAGCTTGATCATTTATACTCAAAGAGATGATTCACTGACTAGATATGGCTCAACAGTTAATCAGCCCAAAATTTCATATTTTTTCAGTCGGTAAATCATTTCTTCTCCTATATGACTTAGCATAAGGTATCACATATATATACTTCAGGTTTATTTAATTTCTGGATCTCTCAGACCTAATGGCATTCACTATTTACTCAAATAAGTTCATAGATGTATCACCATATAAATGATCCAAATAGTAGTCATAGAGGTTAAGTGCTCACAGTCCTAATTCAACTCTTGTGTCATTGCCAACTTGAAGGATTATTTCACCTTCTCTTAGCCCTCTACATTCTCTTAGACCCTGTAGTGAAGTACATAAATAGGCATAAGAGTCTAATACTTAACTGAGAGAAGAGAAAATCATAAGATCAGTTTTGAGTAATTCTATATACCTTCCAAAGACATGTCTTTGTTTCTTTGGGCTTTCCAGGTATGTACCTCTGAACTTTTTCAGGTTCCTTTGTTACCAATATATTGATCAATTCAGATAAGATACTATATTAATTATTCATATGATAGTTTCATAAACTACCCATATGAATCAGAAAGAGATTGTAGGATCAAATCTACTAGCAATTCTTTGTACGTGGTCATTCGAGCTTTTTAAGCTCTTCATTGTCCTTAATCATTGTCAAACAATGATCATAGACAAACTGTCCATTATGCATCTCATGCGTTGTATGACTCTGATCACCTCACAACTATTACAGATGAGCCAGTATGTCGTTAGTAGTCTACATGTCTTGATGCACGCATTGGAGTTCATCAAGTATGGACTCCTATTTATAGCACCTAACTTCATTGTCATTATCCAGTCATTTATTAAGTATAGCTCATTGACTATGGATTGGACAGGTTGATGATATAGGGATAATCTGATCAAGAATATGACTTAATTTTTCAAAAAGTAAGAATAATTCTTAGGTTTCTGAGTCAGAATATGTAATTAGTTTTGATTAAATGATTGATATCTAGGATTCAAACTAGAAGATTGGAAGTTGAGACAATAAAATACAGAGAATAAAGATTCTAATTAGATGATTGTACTTATAAATATTTATTCTAAAAATTTTAAAAATAAATAAAGGCTTCTACTATTTTCTTGAGTCTCTCATACTCTTTGGATGGAGAAACGAAAATCTATACGCGGTAATTACATTTCTAGTGGATGCTGCGGTCCCACTAATGCCATGCACCTCACCTAACAGTTATTAGTAAGATGAACACCAATGCGTGGATTACTCTTTGTCCAAATACTTCTCTAAGCATATTGCAGCGACTTGGTCTTTAAGTCATGTGGGCTCACCTAACAGTTATTGACCACACTCCTTAGTTAAGCCCGACCCACATTCATCAGCAGACGCAAAGCCATCATTGGATCCCTCCTCTAATAGTTATTGGATCCAACTCCATCTTTATCCTAGGGTATCTAATGCTGATAGAGGGATTGTACCTTTTCAATACAATTAAACCACTGTGACCAGTCAAAAATAATTAACTCTAGAAAGGCACCCGCATCTCTACAACAGTGGAAGATCAGTAGACTTAATATTTAATGAGAAGATTTAGGTTAAGATCTCTTTTAAGTCAGCATATCTGATGTTTGATCGATCAGGTTTAGGTCAGCATAATCTCATATGTCTGACTAACCTAGTCGGTGTGGATGAACATGAATGACCAAGCAACTTTATTCAATTCATAATCGATCAAATTGGTCAGATAAATGAGATTGGTGGGAGGATATTCGATGCTTGCCTTAGACACCAACGAATTAGCTAGGTAAGCATGCTTCCAATTAAAAATCCTGAATCAAAATGCCAAACTTATCTTAGACACTAATTGATCAATTAAAATCAAATTGATTAGCCTAGTTAATCGGGCTCGATCCACTGAGCCAAATTTGATTGAGTCAATTAATTCACATCAAAATATGAATCGATATGACCAACTACAACTAAACTCGATTTTGAACTCCTTTGACCTAATCTTGATCAACAATTGATCAGCTTCGATCAACTACTCAAATTGATAAGGGTACTAGTCTAAACTAATCAATGATTCTAATCACAGTCAAGTCACTGACCTAATTTGTTCAACCCATACCTAAATCTCATATTTTGTGCAATAAAATTTAGATCTTAAATTCATAATTTTAGATCTTTTAATTTTAAATCTTAATTTTTAATTAAGTACATTATGAATATGTGTTTAGTTTAGATGTCAAAATAATTTTTTATCTAAACTAATTTAAATTGTATCTCATATAATTTTCTATCTGTAGAATTGAGTCGACTTGCTTTGGTACTCGACTCGACTCGTTACAGTAAGTCGGCTCGACTCTGAGACTGAGTTGACTCACTTGTGACAAACAAAAACCTATAAACTACGATCTGCAGAATTGAGTCGGCTCATCTGTAAATAAGCCGACTCACTAGGGTCTCGAGTCGATTGCAACAAAAATGAGTCGACTCAAATAAAAATCGAGTCAACTCCACAGACGTGCCAGCCATAGTTTCAAGATTTCATGCAGACAAATCCCAAAATTTTTGGATCTAGAGTTTTGCAAAAATTAAGTCTCAGATCATTTACTAAAAACTATATATCATATACATCATTTTTTGATCTAAAACTAATAAAAACACATATATAATACATACATAAAAGGATCTAAATCTAGAATATGTATCACATATAATTTTTTATTCACTATTCATCTTCATAGGAAACATCACAAGCGGCACCCTATATATCATAAGAAAATATGTCGATTGGATAAAAGAAGAACTTTAATTTCTGCTTCCTTTTATGATTGAATGATCTTGATGATTATCCCAATCCGATTACTACGCTACTAAGAGATTAATCTAACATATCACATATGTAATCGATTAAGATTTAGATCTTTGAATCTATGCATGCAATCATATATATGAATTAAATTCTGCAACAAAACTTAGATCTAATCCAAACCCTAATTAACGTATTCAGATCTGAAACTAATTTCAGATCTGAACCGCTGATGATTTATTTCAGATCTGAAATAATTTTAGATCCAAAATAATCTTATAATCACATTACAACATGCATAAATTTTTAGATCTATTATTAATTAATGTTCTACATCATTCTCAGACAATGATTTATCAAAATGATGTCAACCATTAACTAATTTTCATATCTAATTTCTACAAACTAAATTTCAGATCTAAAATAATACGTGTTCGTATTAGAACCTACCTCTGATATCACTATTAGAAAAAGCAGTAGTTTCGTACGTGTGTTTTTAAAATTTTTCATAAATCAGATTTATGTGTGCAATGAAAATAAAATAAATTAAAACTTTTTAATTTAAACAACATACCAGATCAGATATGAAAACCATACACTGGATCTTGATACAAACATATCACCAAGAATCTGAAATCCGAAATAGAAAAGAAAAATGTAAATAGATGAACAGGAGATCCGATCTCCATATCTGATTATTTCAGATCCTGCGGATATCCGGAGTTCACATCTGAGCTGTGCAAGTACCCAATCTATGCTGGTATCCACATAGAGATGATTTCAATCAGAACTTCAAAGCCACCAGTGTGCTAGCATCCTTGCAGACTTCGTTCCTTGATTTGGATCAAGATCCTTTACTTTATATCACTTGAAGTAGCCCCGTAGTTTGATCCTAGGGATTGATCCTAATCATCAAAAAAATTTAAGAACCTCTTCTTGATTTTCTTCTCTCTCTCTAAAGCCTTTCTCTTAGATCTGATCTAGAGAAACAGGGGTATAGAGATCGGGAAACAAAGAAAGGAGACAAGAGGGCGTGGAGGTGGTTTGGGGCACCAAGAAAGAAAGATGCATATCTAACTCCTATGCATGCCAATACTCCCTCTCTTATTTTTATAGGACAAAATATCAGTTCCACACAAATTTCAATTCTCAACCAATAGATAAGATTGTTATCTTAACTAATCTCAAATTAATTTGGTCTTATCCTTATCTAGAAACCAAGGAAACGCGATTATATTTTCTCAAGCATGCAAGAAAGAATGTGCGTGAGATGTGAATGCCTCACCTCCTTTTCTTTAGCCAAAATAGAGAGAGAAGCCTAGATGAATATGGGCTCAGGTGGTTAGGATGAATTGGGTCAAATTTGGGTTCAATCCGATTTCAATTCGAGTTTGATTCGAATCAAATTCGAAAGACTATCAAATGTGATCCAATCAGGATTGAAATTCAAGACTAACTTAGATAATTAAACCTAATTAGCTTTAAATTAAGTCAAATTTAATTTAATTAAATTTAATTTAAATTAATTAGAATTTGATCGATAATTTAATCAGGCCCAATTGAATTGCAATAGTTACAATTAAATTTTTCTACTAACAATTAGCAGTTGCCAAATCTATCATATCTATAAATTAGTAGTTTTTAAAATTCAAACCATCAATCTAATTGATAATTTGAATATGATTCAAGCTGTTGATCAGGTCATGCTCTTTTTGTGTATGACCCCTCTGGTTCTATTCTATCTGATAGTGAGAACTCACTAGGATCATTTTTGAATCAACGATATTTGTTGGGATGAGCTTGAATAGTTTCAACCCATCGTCAGTCATAGAGAACTCATCAAATTTCATCGTTAGTCATATGCTGATTGACTCGATTTAAGTTCATTTGTGAATTCCATGAAAACTCTTTTCTGGTATTCACACTTGCTCTGATCAGAGACTTCCTAAAATCAGTCTTACGAATCTAATAGAATTTTTTTTCTATCAAAGTTGATAGATTCTATTTAGATGTATCCTACTCAAACAGTGAATCTGAACTTACTATAGCCAATATACACAGTAAAAATCCGAATGACTAGGGATCAAGGGAACGCGCAATCAAACTGACTAGGGATCAAGGAAACGTGCAGTCAAACTAAGTAGCCTCGCTATGAATAGCCAATACATCGTAGGTTAAAAGATCATTCATACCACTGCAGCATCGAGAAAATCATTGACGAGCAAGTAGACATCCTAGTGATTGTTGGGAATAGTGTCCCAAAGCCAATCGTCAGCCTGTTGACGGTTGTGCTCCTTTTGTATTAGTACATGAATTATAAATAAATAAAAATTATTTTGGTATTTTTTTATCATAAATGTTTCATCCTCTAATGAACTCCTGTGTTGTGGTGAAATCTTTAGGACTATTTAGACTCGACAAAGGAGGATTTATCGCTTAGTCCTTAAACATGTTCGTGACCAAATGATACGTTGTTACCAAGGACGACAACGTTTATCGAGCATAGGTCATTGTGTGCCATATGGGTTGGTTGTCCTCATAACCAAAGAGTGTGGAGACACTCCTATAGCATACAGGTGAGATGTAATGGTACATCTGCACTGAACGTGACCAACTCCGGAGCTATTTCTGCTGTCAAGATTTGCTCCGATAGGATATGGGTATAAATGTCCCTCCGACCTGAGACCGTCACGGTGACTTGCAAGAAACTCACTGCACTTAGGCACTAGACTACCTGAATTTCTAATTCAATGACGGAAGGCTGTTGGGTGTAGTCAAGTACTTGACTTGTCGGTGCGTGTGTCAAGATGGGATTGACCACTCCAGTTTAGGAGCTGTGTACAGTCGTATTTCAATTTAGCAAAATCTTGACCAGGATAGTCCTAGTGAGGAGTCACAGGACTAATTGAGTTGAGCACGATTCGGATGATATTATCAGGGTTGACAGTTTAACCCTGAGTCGTCCTAAACACAGGGGTCAAAAGGGATGAATTATACGGTAACCATATTCACGTAGGTTCTGAATGTTGCGATTACGATTATTCGACCTATCCGATTGTCGGGTACCATTGCTAGATGGTCACTTCGATTAGTATAGGAATTGGTTCCTGTGCTACCGACTTAGGTTCGAACCTGCGGGGTCACACACATTAGTGGTTCCTTTCTGATCAGATGGCTGATTATGAGTCTTATGTATCTGGGACTCTATGATTGAGAATTAAGATTCTCTGATCATGAGTTTCACATATTTTGGGTACCGAGGATAAAATTTTGAATTTTAAATTTTGAATTTGAAATTTGAACTCTTTGATCAGGATTTCATATCGATGGTCTCTGATGCCTGATTGCCCATCAGATTTGGACTCAATATTTATGAGACATTTAATTAGTGATTTGATCACTAATTAACTCAATTTGATTGAGTAATTATTTTTGGATCAAGTTCAATTGAATTGGATTCAGTTTGGATTGACCCGATTAGGTTAAATGTTGACCTAATCGCTAAGGTGGTTTAGTCCCTGATTTGATCAGGAATTAGGTTTAGTTAATTTTTGATTTGATTAGGATTTTATTGAGCCTAATTAAGCTTAATTAAGTTAGATTTAATTTATTCTAATTGTGCTTAACCTATTTAGATTAGGTTGGCTCAATTAGGTTCAAACCACCTTGACTTTTCTCCCTGCGCCATCTCACTTCTTCTGTGCATATTTAAATTCACGAGAAGCAACTTCTCATGAATTTTCTCCACGCAGAAGCCATCCCATGCCCACCCTTGTGCACCAAATATCTGGATAAAAATAAGTTGGTTGGCCATTCAAATTCAAAAGAAAGTTTGAATTTGAATGAGCAACCAACTAATCCATGCGCCATGGTCTTATCTTGTGCGCCCCATATTTTACACGAGAAAATATTTTTCGTGTAAACTCTCCATGCACAAATCAACTCACGCCCCTTCTCTTCTCACGCACAAGTGGATAGGGATGAGTTGGTTTTGCATTTGAATTCAAATTTGATTTGAATTCAAATGTGCAACCACTTATCTTTATCCTCTCACACGGATAAGACGCGTTCGATATTGTTTTAAAAAGAGGAGAAAGGTGGGACGTACGTAGAGATTTTAGGAGAGAAACTTTGGGGTGTGAGGAAAGTTTGTGCATAAGGTGAAGGTCCAAAACCTTCTGAGAGAAAAAGAAAGAAAAGAAAGAAAATTGAGCGCAGGATTTCTAGTGTGTACCCTAGGGTTTCTACCTAGGGTTTGGGAAGTGAGATTGGTGTGCCACGAGTGTCGTGAGTCCACCAAATTTTAGGGAGAGATCCATCAGCCTCTCAAGCAACCTTGCAAATGATCTGGAGTATCCAAAGAGTCGGCACACATTGATCAAAGGAGTTCGATCAACATCTGCCATCAAAATGGTGAAATCACGAACTAGCATTCGTGAGGAGCTGATCAGACGGGAGCTTCGTGTGGATGATCCACAGAGGCCAGATATTTGTGTGACTACGACATAACGATCAGAGCCCCCCGACAGTGATCAGATTGCTGTGATCGACTACCCGCAAAAGGTGATGTGTTCTGAACACAGTACTGTAAAAGGTTTACTGATTTAAATTTGAATTTCAAATTTAAATGTATGCTGTTGTATCATATTTAGATCCTAGTGTAGGGTTAATTAATATTAATTAATGAGATTAATTAATAATTTTATTATAAAATAATAATTTTAAAAAAGTTTTAAAATTATCATTTTGCCCCTGCACAAAATTTTCGCTACAAATTGGTATCAGAGCATGGTTCTAGAATATGATATACATATGCATGCGTAGATTAAGGTGTAATCTATAAGTTTAAATTTAAAATTTAAAATTCAAAATTTAAAATTCAAAAAAAATTTGAAATTTAAAATTTAAAATTTGTTAGAAGTTTCAAATTTGAAATTCAAAATTTGAAATTTGAAATTTGATTGAAATCTCAAATTTAAAATTTGAAATTTGAAATTTAAAATTTGAAATTCAAAATTTAAAATTTAAAATTCAAAGATTGAAAATTCAAAAATTAAAATTTGGTTGAAATCTCAAATTTGAAATTTAAAATTTGAAATTTGAAATTTGAAATTTGAAATTCAAAATTTAAATTTTGAAATTGGTATATTTAGATATACTTGATCCAAGTAGTAAGTAATCTAATTGGGTTGGTTGCCATGGCCGTCCGGTCATAGGAGAAAAGTAGGATTTAAAGGCCCTCTCTTCCCATTCGATGGGGTCTCCTATGGCGGTAGGGGTGCCAATGCAATTATATCCCATGCCGATGAAGCAGCGAAAGGACTTAATTATAAAATTTATCATGAATGTGTTAGATTAGATCTAAAAAAAAATTATGATTTATTTTGAGTTATTTTCTGTTATGAAATGAGCAATAGGATTGCTGTTTATGAATTATGCTGACCCGTTTGTGAAATGAGTCAACACATTTGGTGAATAAAAAATAAAATCTTTCAAAATTTGAAAATTGTTTTCGAAATGCCAAACCCTAACCCATCAGCCCAAGTACTTAATTAAAAGAATTAAGTGTTGTCTAGTAGGTCTAGAATTATGAATTAAGATCTAAGACAATTGCATAAACTTGTGGGTCAATGGGTTAGATGAATTAGGTCCATAATTGGGTTAGACCTAAGGTTAGCTTAAAAAATAGACTAAATGGAGTAATTGATCAAATCTAATCAAAAATTGAATTAAATTAGGTCAAGGATACTCTAGACTCAACTTCAATAGTTGTAGTTGAATGGGTCCATGTCTTTAACTAGACCAAGATGGACTTAATTCATGACTACGCGGTGGAGCCCTATTTACTAAGTTGATCAAAATTAAAACTAATGAACCGGTTGGTGTCTAAGGTAAGTTCGGCAGTTTTGACCAGTGGTTCTTAAGCGGGAGCTACTCGCATTGATTCAATCATTGACGAGTTACTGGCAAATCCCCACCACTGATCTCACTTACCTGGCCAATCTGGTAAGTTAGATTTGATTAGATCACTTGATGATTAGAGCTCACCCATGTCATTAGGTAAATCAGTGTGACTGATTTAGGTGCTCCTAATGCCAGCTTTAATTAAATTCTTTTTTAATCTGACTTGGTGAAGTCAGTGGGAGGATTGAAATTGGCTGGATGATTTCTTCTCTACTATTCTTTAATAAAATTCTCAAAATTATTAGGTTCCTAAAATGATTAAGTTATAATGATAACTAAGTCATAGCCTCCCATTAAGTGAGTGATAATGAGTCCATTAGTTCAATAATCATTGGAGGCCCAAAGGTCTAGTGCTCATTGGCTAATGGAATTATTATTCATAATATGATAATTTGATTGAGTCATTCTGATGGTGGTTAGGTTGGCCGGCCAAAGTCGGACCTGATCATTTATTGGTCCGATTCACTAAATTAAGTCATGTTAATAGTTGGACCTAACCAGATCTTTTCAGTGGAGGCCAAAGCCTACTGATTAGGTTCTGGGGCAAAATCAATTACTAGAAGTTGTTTAGAGAAACAACTGGTTAAGAACCTACCCATAGATGCACATGGGTTGACCAACCAAAGTTGGGCTCGTGTGTAGTTTGTGTGGATTCTAGTATCCATTAAGGAATTAAAGTAATTTCTCGAATTGGAGGATGAGGCTACCAGTTCGTAAAAATATTGAGAAAAACTTTAGACTAAAGTCCAAGTCTTTAGTATTAATTTATGTACTAATAGAGGTCTCGTTTTTCTTTATACAGCTATGGCCACTACCCTGTAGCTCCGGTCATTATTAGATAATGACAAGCTCATGGGACCCAATTTTGATAGCTGGTATCGAAAATTGAAAATCGTCCTTGAGCATGAGCGGATCCTTTATGTAGTAACGGATCCAGCACCTGAGGAGCCAGCTCCGAATGCTAGTAAGGCGATCTGAGATACTTACTGGAAGTGGCTCAATGATCGCACCACCGTTCGATGTATTTTGCTGGCAGCAATGAATGACGAGTTCAGTCGAAGGTTTGAGAATGCCCAGCCACAAGAGATGCTTCAAATGTTGAACGACTCCTTTGGCACGCCTGACGACGTTGAAAGGCATAAAACTAGTTGTGCCATTTTCAATGCTCGGATGAGGGATGGGGCCTCAGTCACTGATCATGTACTGTACATGATCGAGATGATTGAGCACCTAAGCAAATTGGGCTTTCCTCTGCATGAGCAGCTTGGTAAGGATGCGATCCTTAATTCCTTGCCCAAGTCCTTCCTCCCATTCCTTACTCATTTTCGAATGACAAAGCCTGCAGTAAACTACCATAGATTGTTGGGGTTGCTGCAGAACTTTGAGAAGGATCACCAACTCCATAAGGAGTCGGTGAATGTAGTGGGAGGGTCTTCTTCTCGTCGTCAACCCTTTGGGAAGGGGAAGAAGAACAAGAAGAAGAAAAATAAGAAGGTGCAATCTCATGCTGGGATAGTAGCACAGGGTCAGACCAAGAAGCGCAAGCACGACCAGAGCCAGGCGGAGTGCTTCTTTTGCAAGAAGCAGGGGCATTGGAAGAGGAACTGTCCTCAATACATTGCCTCCCTGGACCCGAACAGGCCAAAGAAGAAGCAAGGTAATTATATCATAACTCCTTGCAACTTTTCGATTTGTGATACTACTGTCTGGGTATTGGATACCAGAAGCCCTTATCATATTTGTAATTCGATGCAGGGTCTGCAGGTCAGTAGGAGATTTGATGAAGGCGAGAGGTTCCTGAACGTTGGAGATGGAAGTAAAGTTCCAGTTCTAGCTTTACGAATCTGAGTCTTGTAATCAATTCTCGTAATGTAATTCTGAGTGAGTGTCACTATTGTTTAAGTTTTTTATTAAATATTATTTTTATAGGCTTTTTGGCCATGTACGATTATGATTTTTTAATAAAAGAAAATATTTGCAATATCATTTTGAATGGTGTTACAATATTTGTTGGATAATTAAATAATAGAATTTACTTACTATCACAGCCTATTAATGTGGTTCAAAACTTCGATAAACGCTCTAAAATAGATAATGTGTCAGAAGTCTACCTTTGGCACTGTAGGCTAGGTCATATCAATAAGAACAGGATAAACAGGTTGGCTCAAGAAGGAATTCTTGAAGTTAGTGATTGTGAATCACTTCCAACCTGTGAGTCCTGTCTTCTTGGGAAGATGACCAAGTCACCTTTTACTGAAAAAGGTGAGTGTGCCAGTGAACTCTTAGGTCTGATACATTCTGATGTATGTGGACCCATGAGCTCAAGTGCAAGAGGTGGATTTTTCTACTTCATAACCTTCACAGACGACCTATCTAGGTATGGGTATGTCTATTTAATGAAGCATAAGTCGGAATCATTTGAAATGTTCAAACTATTCCGAAATGAGGTAGAAAAACAAACAGGGAAGTGTATTAAAACTCTTCGATCTGATCGAGGAGGTGAATACCTTTCCAATGAGTTTCTGACGTATCTAGGGGAGAATGAGATTCTCTCTCAGTGGACTCCTCCTGGAACACCACAGCATAATGATGTGTCTGAAAGGAGGAATCGGACCCTGTTAGACATGGTTCGATCCATGATGGGATTTGCTGGTCTGCCGATCTTCCTCTGGAGATATGCGCTCGAATCGGCTTGTTACCTTCTAAATAGAGTTCCGAGTAAGTCTGTAGCCAAAACGCCATATGAGATATGGATAGGATGTAAGCCAGTACTCTCGCACCTTAGGGTTTGGGGGTGTCCGGCTTATGTTAAATGTTTAATTACAGACAAGCTTGGACCTAGGTCTGACAAGTATAATTTTATTGGGTACCCAAAAGAGATCAAAGAGTATTATTTCTACCTTGCTGATGAGCAAACGATGTTTGTCAGCCTTAAGGCAATTTTTTTAGAAAAGGAGTTCCTTAGTGAAAAAACTGTTGCCTCTAAGGTCGAACTTGACGAAGTTCGACAGGTGGAAAAACTGACACATATTACTGAACCTGAACCGAATTTGATTAGATCAGATCCGGAGCCCATTGATTATGCACCCTTAAGGCGGTCTGGTAGAGTACCACATCAACCGGATAGATACTATGGTTTCTTGGTCCGGGATGGTGATCCTGTCGAACTTGATGAAAATGATGAGGATCCAATCACCTACATGGATGAAATGCAGAGACCTGACTTTGAGAAATGGCTAGAGGCCATGAAATTCGAAATGGAGTCCATGAAGGTCAACGATGTGTGGACATTGGTTGACCCACCCGAAGGAGTAAAACCCATAGGGTGTAAGTGGGTCTTCAAAAGGAAGAGGGGCGCAGACGGAAAGGTGGAGACCTATAAAGCCCGTCTGGTTGCCAAGGGATATCGTCAACGTTATGGTATAGACTATGACGAGACGTTTTCTCCTGTGGCAATGCTCAAATCCATTCAGATTATGCTTGCGATAGCTGCCCATCTAGACTATGAAATCTGGCAGATGGATGTGAAGATAGCTTTCCTAAATGGATAGCTGGACAAAGAGGTGTATATGATACAACCTGAAGGGTTCACATCCACAGATGAGTCTAAGGTGTGCAAGCTACATAGGTCCATTTATGGACTTAAGCAGGCATCTCGGAGTTGGAACATACGTTTTGATAGGACGATCAAAACGTATGGCTTCGTTAAGAACGGAGAAGAGCCCTGCATTTATAAGTGGGCTAATGATCCAGTAGTCGTATTTCTTGTATTGTATGTGGATGACATTCTCTTAATCGGGAATGATGTCCCTGCATTACAGGGAATAAAGATTTGGCTATCGTCACAGTTCTCCATGAAGGATCTGGGAGAAGCTTCCTACATCCTAGGGATGAGGATCTATAGGGATAGATCCAAAAAGTTGCTTGGCTTATCCCAGTCCACGTACATTGATACTATGCTGAAAAGGTTCAGCATGAAAAATTTCAAGAAAGGCTATCTACCGATAGGCCATGGAATTTCTCTCTCGAAGAGGGATTGTCCGACAACACCTCAAGAGAGAGAGCATATGGGTAGGATTCCATATGCTTCGGCAGTGGGATCTATCATGTACGCCATGACATGTACACGACCAGATGTGGCATACTCACTAGGGGTAGTGAGTAGATACCAATCTGATCCAGGAGAGAATCACTGGAAGGTTGTTAAAACCATCCTGAAGTATTTAAGAAATACTAAGGACCAGTGGCTTATATATGGTGAATCGGACTTGAGACTTATAGGGTTTACAGACTCTAATTTCCAGTCTGATCACGATGATAGCAAGAGTGTGTCAGGATTTATTTTTACCCTTAATGGTCGGGCTGTCTGCTAGAAGAGTTCCAAGCAGCACACTGTGGCTGATTCAGTATGCGAGGCAGAGTATATTGCTGCATCAGATGCTGCCAAAGAAGCGGTGTGGCTGAGAAAATTTATCACCGAGCTCGGAGTAGCACCCTCCCTTGTTGGTCCAGTTCTGCTCTACTGCGACAGCTCTGGAGCCATTGCTCAGGCGAAGGAACCAAAGGCACACCAGCGGACGAAGCATATTCTGCACTGCTACCATCTCATCCGGGAGATCGTGGATCGAGGTGACGTCGACCTTCAGAAGATCGACGGGAAGGAGAACCTGGCCGATCCATTCACTAAAGCCATTGCGGTGAAGGAGTTCAACGACTACAAGTCGAAGATGGGTATTAGATACTACACCGATAGGCTTTAGGCCAAGTGGAAGATTGTTGGGAATAGTGTCCCAAAGCCAATCGTCAGCCTGTTGATGGTTGTGCTCCTTTTGTATTAGTACATGAATTATAAATAAATAAAAGTTATTTTGATATTTTTTCATCACAAATGTTTCATCCTCTAATGAACTCCTGTATTGTGGTGAAGTCCTTAGGACTATTTAGACTTGACAAAGGAGGATTTATCGCTTAGTCCTTAAACATGTTCGCGACCAAATGATACGTTGTTACCAAGGACGATAATATTTATCGAGCATAGGTCGTTGTGTGCCGTATGGGTTGGTTGTCCTCATAACCAAAGAGTGTGGAGACACTCCTATGGCATACAGGTGAGATGTAATGGTACATCTGCACTGAACGTGACCAACTCCGGAGCTATTTCTGCTGTCAAGATTTGCTCCAATGGGATATGGGTATAAATGTCCCTCCGACTTGAGACCGCCACGGTGACTTGCAAGCAACTCACTGCACTTAGACACTGGACTACCAGAATTTCTAATTCAATGACGGAAGGCTGCTGGGTGTAGTCAAGTACTTGACTTGTCAGTGTGTGTGTCAAGATGGGATTGACCACTCCAGTTTAGGAGCTATGTACAGTCGTGTTTCAATTTAGCAAAATCTTGGCCAGGGTAGTCCTAGTGAGGAGTCACAGGACTAATTGAGTTGAGCACGATTCGGATGATATCATCAGGGTTGACAGTTTAACCCTGAGTCGTCCTAAACATAGGGGTCAAAAGGGATGAATTATACGGTAACCATATTCATGTAGGTTCTGAATGTTGCGATTGCGATTATTCGACCTATCCGGTTGTCGGGTACCATTGCTTGATGGTCACTTCGATTAGTATAGGAATTGGTTCCTGTGCTACCGGCTTAGGTTCGAACCTGCGGGGTCACACACATTAGTGGTTCCTTTCTGATCAGATGGCTGATTATGAGTCTTATGTGTCTGGGATTCTATGATTAAGAATTAAGATTCTCTGATCATGAGTTCCACACATTTTGGGTACCGGAGTCAAAATTTTGAATTTTAAATTTTGAATTTGAAATTTGAACTCTTTGATCAGGGTTTCATATCGATGGTCTCTGATGCCTGATTGCCCATCGGATTTGGACTCAATATTTATGAGAGGTTTAATTAGTGATTTGATCATTAATTAACTCAATTTGATTGAGTAATTATTTTTGGATCAAGTCCAATTGTATTGGATTCAGTTTGGATTGACCCGATTAGGTTAAATGTTGACCTAATCGCTAAGGTGGTTTAGTCCCTAATTTGATCAGGGATTAGGTTTAGTTAATTTCTGATTTGATTAGGATTTTATTGAGCCTAATTAAGCTTAATTAAGTTGGATTTAATTTATTCTAATTGTGTTTAACCTATTTAGATTAGGTTGGCTCAATTAGGTTCAAACCACCTTGACTTTTCTCCCTGCGCCACCTCACTTCTTCTGTGCATATTTAAATTCATGAGAAGCAACTTCTCATAAATTTTCTCCATGCAGAAGCCATTCCACGCCCACCCTTGTGTGCCAGATATCTGGATAAAAATAAGTTGGTTGGCCATTCAAATTTGAAAGAAAGTTTGAATTTGAATGAGCAACCAATTAATCCATGTGCCATGGTCTTATCTTGTGCGCCCCATATTTTACACGAGAAAATGTTTCTCGTGTAAACTCTCCATGCACAAATCAACTGACGCCCCTTCTCTTCTCACGCACAAGTGGATAGGGATGAGTTGGTTTTGCATTTGAATTCAAATTTGATTTGAATTCAAATGTGCAACCACTTATCTTTATCCTCTCCCGCGGATAAGACACGTTCGATGTTGTTTTAAAAAGAAGAGAAAGGTGGGACGTGCGTAAAAATTTTTGGAGAGAAACTTTGGGGTATGAGGAAAGTTTGTGCGCAAGGTGAAGATCCAAAACATTCCGAGAGAAAAAGAAAGAAAAGAAAGAAAATTGAGTGCAGGGTTTCTAGTGTGTACCCTAGGGTTTCTACCTAGGGTTTGGGAAGTGAGATTGGTGTGCCACGAGTGTCGTGAGTCCACCAAATTTCAGGGAGAGATCCATCAGCCTCTCAAGCAATCTTACAAATGATCCAAAGCATCCGAAGAGTCGGCACACATTGATCGAAAGAGTTCGATCAACATCTGCCATCAAAAGGGTGAAATCACGAACTAGCATTCGTGAGGAGCTGATCAGACGGAAGCTTCGTGTGGATGATCCACAGAGGTCAGACATTTATGTGGCTATGACATGATGATCAGAGCCCCCGACGGTGATCAGATTGCAGTGATTGACTACCCGCAAAAGGTGATGTGTTCTGAACACAGTACTGTAAAAGGTTTACTGATTCAAATTTGAATTTCAAATTTAAATGCATGCTATTGTATCATATTTAGATCCTAGTGTAGGGTTAATTAGTATTAATTAATGAGATTAATTAATAATTTCACTGTAAAATAGTAATTTTGAAAAAATTTTAAAATTACCATTTTGCCCCTGCACAAAATTTTTGCTACAGTGATTTCTTATGTTGGTCTCGTTCAGTATAAATTATTCTCTAATAACCACCTACACTCTCATCCTAGTATCCTCACATTATAAACTCAAGATTCATTTGTCCGAAAAGAAGATGATCCACACATCAATCTTGAATGGATTGATCACTGTCCTTCATAACGATCCTATGATCGAAAGTATTTAGAAGCTAACTACTAATAATGTATGTCTCAAATTTTTAATATCTTGAAAATATATAATATCATCATTGTTAATTTCTAGGACAAATCATGGACACATACAACATGATTTGTAATAAAAATTATCCATCAAATACAAAACATATCCTAGAATTATGGTATGTGTCAGTCAAGATTAGCTTTTAGGACATACATCTAAAGTATCGACGAGCTAATCTATCTTAGGCAAAAGAAAACTATCTTGTAGGCAAGCTTCATTTAAATCAGTGAAGTCTATTCATACCCACTGCTAGTCATTCACTTTCTTGATGAGAACCACGTTTGCTAGCCATTTTGGATAATCCATGTCACGAATGAAACTAGCTACCTGGAGCTTGTCTACCTCCTATTTGATGGCTTGTTGGTGCTCAAGGGTGAAGCTTCATTTCTTTTGCTACATGAATCGATGCGATGGGTCAACATACGGATGCTGCACCATGACCTCTAGCTCGACTCCAGGCATATCTTCGACTAACCATGTTAAGACGTCTGCATTGGCTCATAGGAGGTCTAGGAGCTTGGCACAGGAGACATCATCTTACTACGATCCAATATTAATGGTTTTGCTTGGGTCTAACTCATGTAGGGGGACCGAAATAAGCTGCTCTGCTGGCCCTTGCATTTCTGCCTTCCTCCATTGCTGGTGTTGAATCCTTCAATAGGCAAAGCTTCTTTGGGCTTGTTTTCTTTAAGAAAGATGACATAGCAGTGTCTGGCCAAGGCCTGATCGTCCTAAAGTTCACATGTACTTTGGGTGGTAGGGAATTTGATTAGCAAATGGTAAGTCGAAATGATGGCTCGGAGGGCATTTAGGTAGGCTTTTTGAGAATTGCATTGTAGGCTGGGCAATCGTTACAATCAAGAAGCCAGGCATGACCATGGCTTGCCTCAGAGCCTACCCTGTAGTTGTGGGCAAGACCACAACACCTTCGATGGAGACGAAATCATCCAAAAAATCAACTAAGAGAGAGTTGATCCTTCGGGTCGACCACATGCAAATTGATCTTACAAAAGGCATTATAGAATAAGATGTCTACAAAGCTCCCATTATCTACTAAAATTCTTTTTACATCATAGTTTGCAACGATCATGCAAATAACTACAACATCATCATGAGAGGTCTGGATGTCTTCAGCATTGATGTCTGAGAAGGAGATGATATTGTCTGACCTCTACCACTTTGGTGCAGGGGCCCCAGCTTGGGCTGCACGGGCATAGGCCTTTCTTATGGATGAGCTTTCACCTCCAGATATAGGTTTGCCAATGATGATGTGGATGACTCCGATGATGGGTTTACCATCAATCAGAGGCTTGAGGGTGGACTGAGATTCACGACCTGAGGACTGGCATCCTATTGGTGGTTGACAAAGTTTCATAGGTAGCCTCACTAGATGAGGGCTTCTATCTTCCTCTTGAGTTGGTTGCAGTCCTTTATGTCATGATCATGATTTTATGGAAGTGATAGTACTTCAATCGATCACACTGAGCATGAGTTTGCTAGCTCATGTTCTTAGGCCATCAAATAAAATATTGGTTCTTTATTTTCATCAGAGAATGTTTGCCCCTGAGATGTATTTAGAGGCATGAAGTCCTCAAATTGCTGAGTGCTCCAAGAATGACGGGGTGGCTTCCTATCGGGCTTCTACTTTTTTGGTTGGGGAGCTATGTGATCCTTCCAAGCTCTCTTCTAGTCTGTCTCTCCATCCACTTCTCCGCCATCCCTTCTTTGCCAATGATGTATTTGTCAGCTTGGGTGAGAAGCTCGCGTGAGGGAACTTCTTCAAGAGGGAGAAGCAGAAATTATTTGTCTTCAGTCCTTTCTTAAGGATCGATATTAGAATCGAGTGGTTTAGATTGCGAACTTCTAACATGGTCACTTTGAAGCAACTCATGTAGCTTCGGAGGGATTCTCCATCTTTCTGCTTGACGGAGAAGAGGGCATCAGTGCCCTTTCTTGGCTTTTGACTATCCTGAAATTGAGCTGCAAATTGACGATCAAATTCCTCAAAGGAATGGATGGAGTTTGGTTGGAGTCGAGTGTACCAGGCTCGAGCAGTATCTTGAAAAATAACAGGAAAAGACTCGCACGACAATGCATCCCAAATCTCTTGCAGTATCATAAGGGCCTTGAAGCTCTCCAGATGGTCATAAGGGCCGATGGTGCCATAGTAGACCTCCATGGATGATACTTTAAAGCAATGAGGGATTGGCTCTCCCATGATCCGCTATATGAAAGGAGGGTAAGTAATGAATAGCGGCCCTCTACCTAGAGCCAACTAGTGTTGATGGAGGACCTTGAGGTAGCAGTCTACCTCTTGGATCTTTTGATCCAACTCGTTATGTCAGTTGGTCCTCCTCTTGGGTCGGCGGCCTACATATTCGCTTATAGATGATTCCTACAAGGAAGAAAAAGATGAAAGAGAAGAGGGAGGAGTGGGCTCACACCCCTTACCTCACTCATCGTCCAAGGGGCGAGGTCGACAATGGAGTGTGTCACGGTCCAATACCAACCTAGCACCACCTAGCTCTGATACCACTTGTAGCGGTACCACTTGCTCTGATATCACTTGCTCTGATATCAGTTTTGGTCAAGAAAAAGGCTCTTTCTATTGATGGTTCTGGATTGAAGACATGTGAAAGCTACCTGATGGATAAGTAAACTCGAGTTTCTTTTCAGAATTTTTTCTCTAAAAGAAAAATTGGTGCATTAGATCTTGTTCACAGTAATATTTATTCTATAAATAATAAAACTCTTGGTGGATGCTCTTACTTTGTGACTTTTATTGATGATCACTCTCAGAAGATTTGGATATTTGCTTTGAAAATGAAGGACTAGGTGCTCGATGTATTCAATCAATTTCATGTCTCTACTGAAAGGGAGACTGGACGAAGCTAAAATGCATAAGGATGGACAACGAAGGTGAATATAGGAGTTTTTTCAAAAAATACTGTCAACAGAATGGCATCAGATTGAAGAAGATAGTGCCTAAAATATCGTAGTAGAATGAGATTGCTGAGAGAATAAATAGAACGATCTGCAAGAAGATCAGAAGCATGCTCTCTCACTCTAAACTACCGAAGGTATTTTGGAGAGAGGCATTGATGACTGTAGTCCATGTTATTAATCTTTTTCCTTTATATATTTTTGAGGGTGATACACCGCAAAGAGTATGGTTAAGAAAATATATTTCTCATGATTATTTAAAATTTTTTTTGATGTAGGGCATTTGTGCATATTCCCAGAGGTGAGAGATCCAAATTAAATACCAAGGTGAAGCAGTGGATATTCCTGGGCTACGGTGAGGAAGGGGAGTTCAGCTACTGGTTGTGAGATCCTATAGAGCAAAAGATCATACATAGCCATGATATTGTTTTCTTGAAAGATCAGATGATCGACAACTTCGAGCAACCTAACAAGCCAAAGTCATCCCTGAGCATTCCTGTAGACTTGTGCCTAGATACTTCCCCAAGGAGCCTTGATGATGGGGGAGCAACTACAGATGATGGTACAAATGACAGTCACAAAGTTGAGGAGAGTGTGGGTGGGGTTCAAATAGAGTTGCACGTTGAACCACCTGTACAAGAGGTCTGAAGATCCACAAGAGAGTGGAGGCCATCCGTGAGATACCCACAACAGGATTATGTGCTATTGACAGATGGGGGGAGCCTGAGTCCTACTCCGAAGCCATGGAGCACCAGCATAGTGAGGAGTGGATGAAGGCAATAAAGGAAGAGATGAATTTTTTATAGAAAAATAATACATATGAGTTGGTGAAGATGCCTAAGAGAAGGTGAGCACTTAAAAATAAATGAATGTTCAGATTGAAGCCATAAGAGAACAGTTCACAATCAAGGTACAAGATGAGGTTAGTTATGAAAGGCTTTGGTCAGAGAAAGGGCATCGATTTTGAAGAGATTTTCTCACCCATCATGAACTCATGTCTATTCAAGTTGTCCTCGATGTCATTGCTAGTTTAGATCTTGAGGTGGAACAACTTAATGTGAAAATGGTGTTCCTTCATGGTGACTTGGAGGATGAGATATATATGGAGCAACTAGAAGGATTCAAAATAAAAGGCAAAGAGAACCTAGTGTGCTGTTTGAAAAAAAGGCTTTACAGGTTAAAGCAGGCAACGCAATAGTGGTACAAGAAGTTCTATTCCTTCATGATGGAGAACAGATATGAAAGATCATGTTCTGACCATTATATATTCATGAAAAAAATTTTTGATGATAATTTTATCATACTCTTGCTATAAATAGATGACATGCTGATTGTGGGACATGACATTGTCAAAATTAAAGATCTGAAGGAGAAGTTGGGTTAGACCTTCATGATGAAAGACTTGGGGCAGGCCAAAATAATCTTGGGGATGAGAATCACTCGAGATAGGAGATCCAGAAAGCTATGATTGTCACAGGAGGCCTATGTTAAGAAAGTACTGGATCGATTCAACAGGAGCAGATCGAAGTCGATAGTGAGTCCACTTGCAGGACACTTTAAGTTGACTAAAGAGAAAATTTTAAAGAGCGAAAAGGATCAAGTGGAGATAAGTAAGATTTTCTATGCCCCTGTTGTAGGGAGTCTTATATATGCTATGGTATATACCAAGCCTGACATTGCTCATGTAATTGGTGTGGTCAGTTGGTTTCTTTCAAATCCTGAAAAGGAGCACCACAAAGCAGTGAAGTGGATAATGAGATACCTTAAAAGAACATCTAGGACATGTCTATGCTATGACAGTGGAGATCATATGCTACAAGCTTACACAGATGCAGACATGGCAGAGATATAGACACAAGAAAATTCACTTTAGGTTATCTGATGATCTTCTTAGGGGGAGCGGTGTTGTGGCAATCAAAGTTACAAAAATGTGTTGCACTGTCATCGACGGAGGCAGAATACATTACCATAACGAAGGCCGGCAAAGAAGTATTTGGCTAAAAAATTTATTAGAGGAGCTTGACAGGGAGCAAGAGATATATGCCATCTACAGTGATAGTCAAAGTGCCATCTATCTAAGTAAGAATCTAGCATTTCATTCAAGGATAAAATACATTGATGTCAGATGTCATTGAATTCGAGATGCACTAGAGATGAAGCAGTTTAAGCTTGAAAAAGTCGACATTAAAGAAAACAGTTCTGAATTATTAATGAAGCTAGTTTGAGAGACGAAATTGATGAAGTGCAAGGGCGCTATAGGTTTGATAGAACCTCCCATATGAGTCCGAAAGGAGAGATTTGTTTGTGTGGTCCCTCCTTAATGGGTCCTATCATGAAAACCAAGAGACGGTCAGAAAGGTAACCTGCATGTAGAATCTCTGTGACGTGCGGAAACCTCCTGTTACACAGAAAAAAGAGTTTGTGATGGACTCTAACCTTTGGCCTATAAAGGGAGGTCTGTGGACATGGGGGAAGAATGCTAAGAAAAGAAAAAAAAGCATGAGAAGGCTATGAGCCACCAAAGAAGAGAGGGAGAGAGAAGAAGAGAGGCTTGGAGAGGATACTTTGTTCAAGAAAAAAAGATAAGAGAACATCGATCAGAGGAGTTCGCTCAACCTTGGGTTAGAGTTATTCCATCAAGAAGGGTTCTTTTATAAGTTTATTTAATCTTTGGATTTCTTCTTTCTTGTATCAGAAGTGATGTTCCCGATGTAGAGTCAGGGAGGTTTCTTTTGTACTCCAAACTATCATTATAGTGGAAGCTCCTTCTTACTCTGATCTCTGTGTGGACGTAGGCTTCGGTCGAATCATGAAAAAAAGTCTGGTGTTTTGTAATTAGTGTGATTTCTCTGGACTTTTGGTATTATTGTTAGTATAGATTTTTGTTTATTTATTTTCTTAAAGTACTCACGATCCCAATAAAGTGAACCTCGCTCAGGGCTCTAATGAGTAGATCGGGTAACTAGGCACTCCTTTTGAGCTAATAGGGAGAGAATGGCTGCTCTGTCACTGACTATTGGAGGGAGGAGGGAGCTCTTGGTGTATCGATGTTGGGTGATCGCTTGGCATGAGGATAGGTTGGTGAGTTGACTACTGCAAGTCTTGCACTATGGCAGTGAGTCATACTGCCAGACTTGTAGCAGGAGCTGTTGAAATTGCTCGAAGGTGATGGCTAGGATGGTCGATCCTTCAAGATGCTGAAATCACGATGATCCTAATCCAAGTCAGCGGGTTCCATCGATATCTTCGAAAGAGTGGTAGAGGACGTCACCATGATTTTCTTGCTCTTCATACTTAGCTGATGGAAGGAGGAAAACTCAAAATCTCAAATGCGGGTCAGATCCTTCCTCTCATACCAATCTGTTACCATCGAGAAGATGATCTAGCTTAGGCCGCTAAGTTGAAGTCAAAGAGAGGAAATACGGTAGTCTCTAGATGACCAGATGAAACCTTCGGAAGGTGTGTGCCAATGCATGGTCCTCGATCGATCCCGTGAGCCAAATCTTGCAAAACCACCAAAGACAAAGGTCTTCATGCTAGGGGATTTCTCGATGATAGATCCTCCAATGCCTAAGTCAGTCTCTCGTCGAAGTAAGCAGAAGAGATCTGAGCTTTCCAAAAAAATCTAGTAGTGGCATGGAGTTGAATATTGATAGGATGGAATTTAGATGGAGAGAGAGTGTGGAGGTCCGATAGATGTTATATAGCGTATGGGGTATTTTGATGGAGTCAGAGCTACTCAAAGCTTAGTGGAAGAGATGGATCTAGTTTATATGGAGCCAGTCTCTGGGAGAGGGCATACGAAATAAGTCTCTATTTATCTGAACGGTTCTCGAGAGTTTGGATTTTATAGGTGAAGATGGATACCTGTCTCTTAGAAGGACGTGTGCCATTTTTTTCTCTTGAGGGCCATGAAGGTGCGCTTGAGTTGTTAGGGGATAACAGCTTATACGTCATGTAGTTTATTGAGATTACAGATCTCACTGAGTGGAGGAGCAGAATGAGGGGCAGTCGGTCCTTTGTCGTCTAGTGAGTACAAGACTCTGGAACTTCTTTTGTATGGTCATAGAAGTCTAGATGGTATCTACTCGGTGACTGTTCCAACACTCAATAGGGACACATGTAGGGCTGCAATTGGATTGCCAGCACCATGTAGGCGGAACATTCCGGATGTATTAGTTTCTACTTGATGATTTATTGGCTCTTTTCTTGTTCCTATATTTTTCTAATTTAATCTTGTATGCTTGCTTAATAGATTACGGACCTTCAATTTCACCTACATTTTGGTAAGGCCCAAGAGCCCTTGATAATGAGCCCTTTTCATTATCAAAGTCTTAATCAATAGAATCATAGGAGAATCCAATATTTCTAGAGTATTATGTCCCTATTCAGCAGGTGCAAGATGGGTGCAGCCTAAGCTCCTTGCACGTTAGAAAATATTAGCCTAAGCTTTTACATCTAGAGCTAGGGAAGGATGCCTCTTTCTTTAAGCCTTCTCTAATAGTGTCCTCAAACGTAATTCAAGCTAGGATTCAATGGATCTGCCTTATGCCTCCTTTTTCTTCTAGTTTCCTGGCTTTTTGTTATTTAAAGGGTTGTAGTAACTCCATACCCCAGCTCAGACCGCTGCCATGGCCGTCTCTTTTGGTCATCATCAGTCCATTTTTTCACATGTTAATGATAAAAGGACTATCTCAATTTCTTTAAGAAAAAGCCAAGGGTATTAAAAGCTCGGGCCCGCATAAGGACCCTTATAGCCATGTTTTTGGTCAATCCGAGAAAGTCCCAACAGTTTACGTACGCACATGTACGCAAAAATATATGTATATATGTCTGCATATATGTATACATGCAAGCATGTGTGCATCTCTCTCTCTCTCTCTCTCTCTCTCTCTCTCTCTCTCTATATATATATATATATATATATATATATATATATATATAATATTTTTTAATCCCTAGTCCGTGTGAACTAACTTATGAAACGAGTATAGCTTTGCTATATCTGGAGAATTGTCTATGAAAATAACATATAAGCATGTAGCAAAGAAAAATGTTTAACAAAACAAGAATCCAAAATATGCTCTACATGTGAGGAGAAATAGGAAGCAAATACATTAGGGCACGTTTGGTTGGGGAAGTTGGCCTCTACATGGAAATAGGGATAAGTGATTTCTATTCCAATTATTTGGTTAAGAAAAGTCATATTCTCAATCCGAGTTTAGAAAGAATGAGAATGCCCTAATCTTCAAAATCCAATTCCTACTCTTCCAAGGCATTCAAATCTATTTTGATTTTAATTTTGATTTCGGTCATGAACCAGACATATCAGAAGATATAATTATTTCAATTCATTCTGATTTTGATTTTGATTCTGATCGCAAACCAAACAGGCCCTTAATACTAGCCTAATCATATCACGATCTTTTCTAATGTCTCAAAGTGGCCTTTAGAGAAAAATATAGGGATTTGAAAAGATTTTTTTGCATGAAACATACCCTCTACAATATTATAATTTATATGAATATCCTTCAAAAATTAATATTTATATGCATCTCTTTATAAGACATTTATTTTGCATATATACCCTTTTTTTTTTCTTTTCTCTTGCATATGTATCTACACCATCTAATACCATTATGATTTTAACGATTTCTAATTTAGATGACTAAAATATCCTTAATAGGTAGGTATGCAAAAAAAAATTTATAAGGGTGTACATGCAAATAGCAGCTTTGTGAGGGTAATCATGTAATTTCACATATTTAGGACTTAGGAGAGTCTACATACAACAATTTTGATTTTATTTTTATCTATTTCCACTTGTTTAAATATTTAGATTATTTTTATACTTGCTCCTTAATATTTTCTATGAAAATATTGCTTAGGAAAAGAGATAGTAGATCCTCTCGTTCTCTCTGAAAAATAAATAAATAAAATTGTTCATTGGCCCTTAATGTCAATCACCCTTTATGCTCTAAGTTCATTCTTGCACAAGTTAA
Organism: Elaeis guineensis; assembly: GCF_000442705.2. Lineage (NCBI taxonomy): Eukaryota > Viridiplantae > Streptophyta > Magnoliopsida > Arecales > Arecaceae > Elaeis > Elaeis guineensis. Next base: position 23,829,263 of record NC_025999.2, read on the forward strand.
GATTTCATACATTAGCTAGCTTAAGATACAAAAGGATAGAAACTAGACTCAAGAGACTTTGACTTGTTTTGTATCTTGCTTGACCATGCTAGAGCTAGGTTGAGCTCTGATTAAGCTTAAACAAATATTTTGCTCATTTGAACAAATTGATTGTAAATTTGTTTATACCAATAGCAAACTTACAATTATAGATATTATTTATGAGCCATCATAAAAATTTATAAAAAAAAATTAAAGATATCTAAGGATAGGGGGCTTGCTGCAATGAAAATCTAAGTTAGAGAGATTTGATGAGCTCCAAATTAGAGAGATTAGATGAGCTTTGAGCTGAAAAATTTGGATGACTTGGTGAACGATGAATGATCGGCTGTGTGGTAGGGCTTAGACAGAGAGATCTACGAAGAGTCTTCATCCAAACCAATCAGAATCTTTCTTATTGGCTAGCCAGAAAGGTCTAGATTTTTTTTTAAAGCTAGGTATTTATATTGGTAGTCTTCTTATCTTTCTAACAACTTGGCTTTGATTACTGAATTGAAATTTATACTTATTACTAGTTTCAAAAAATTAAAGTTCCAAAGAAAATTAGCTTAGGATATATCCAATACAAAGCATTGCCTTCCACCATATAGCCGTAGAGGTTGTTAATGACTCTAAAAGGTTATGAAGTCCTTGAATGATTTTATATGAGGGTGATTGATATTGTTCTTCCATCTACGAGCACAACAGTAGTAAAAAAGCTTGATCATTACAATCTATCATGTGCCTTTAGAAGATTCTAATCTCACTCTATATTCTAATATATATCCTCTCTACAATATTAAATATTACAAACTGATTTTTGATGAAATAAGATATAATGGTTATTATAAATAGAAAATAATAAAATAAAATAATCTCATAATTAATGAAAGAACTTCTAAAACTCTCTTTGTTATTTAATCATTGAATCTATCTTTTTTCCTGAGCATTGTTTTCATAAAAAAATATAAAGGTGCGAGTACGAGAATAATCTAAGTATTTAAATAAGTTGAAATAGATAAAAATAAAATTAAATTTTTTTATATGTAAACCGGTTAAATATATAAAATTGTATAAATACCCTCACAAAGTTGCTATTTGCATGTATATCCCTATAAATATTTTTTTTATATACCTACTCATTCAGGATATTTTAGTCATTTAAATTAAAAACTGTTAATTTCTTAACAGCATTAGATGGTATAGGTACGTATGTAAGAAAAAAAAGAAAAAAGAGGGTATGCATGTAAAATAATAAAGATATACATATAAATAGTAGTTTTGGGAGGATATTCAAGTAAATTATAACATTTAGGAGTGAATGTATGCAAAAAATCCATTTGAAATCCATTTGAGAATCTAGTAGCAACCATTAAAGCCTTCTACATGACTTCCCTGTTGGACTCTAATACATTGGAGGTTAAATTATATCAGGACTCTAAAAAGGTGATTAATCTCATATTTCCTTTCTAATGCTTCTGGTCACCTGATCAATTTCAGAGCCTCAAGAAATTCATTCATTAGAACTCCTGCACCAAACACTCCCCTATCTTTTGGATGTAGACTAAGGGAAACAAATGAAATGGACTGAGCCACTTGAGGGGCAATCAAAAATTGGCTCTCAATGAGCTTATCCATTAACGTGCAACAAATCCCAACATAAGTGGGTGCAGCTTTCTAGTCCCCGTGAGTTCCTGTGCTTTCTGTACATCTCTCTTTTCTTTCGATGCATACTTCAGAAAGTGCTCTCACTGCCAAAAGTCCAACGCTACTGAAAAGTGCTAGTGCTGGACTACGAACCATGTCATTGAATGTCCATGTAATCATATTAAATTGGTGTTTCTTTTTTTTTTTTCTTATTAAGGCTTGATGAGTTTTTAATTAAATTGCATGGAGAGTCATGTACTTTGGAGTTTAGTAAGTATCACTTTATAGAAGTTAGGCATCTTCATCGGTGCTTAAAATATTTGACACAAGCTGGGTGACATCAAGCTCAGTATAGCTTGTGGACATTTGGAAATAGGGGCATACCAAAAACATGCTAAATAGCAGCATAATGGGTTCATAATTATTTCTTTATAGCAAGTTCCATACATATAATATAAAAAATTTAATCTTAAATGCAAAAATAATCATATCTCTAACTATTATTTTTCAAGCCCAAAATGAATCAGCTAGTAATATCTACAACTTGCAATCACAAGAGAATTAATTTTGGATACTCCTTACTGTCAATGAACAGTGCCTTAGTTTATCTAATCTTTATCCGAATATATCTGATGGGAAAGATCTCACAAGCTCTCGGATGAATAGAAGATCAAGTTCATAAAATTTTTTTTATAATGTACATCATCCATCAGAGACAGTATCTGAATCAGTCACAACAACTACAAGATGGACTTTATCCATGATGGTTGTGTAGAGCTTGACTTTATCAAGCCATCTAATATATCCCTATCATTTTATCGGAGGTTTATTTTTAGTCAGAATCTAGATGAATTAAAATATGTAAAACAAATCCTGATGCATGTTAGTATGGGCCACATCTATATTGGTTTAAATATATAAACTATAACATTCTCCTACTTAGCCCAATCTAACATAAGCATCTTCATTTAAATTATTTAAAGTATTTTAAAAAATCTTTAATGAAATTTTATCTAGATCTGATAATGAAAACTGATGTGACCATATTTTAAAAAACTTAATTCTTCCATAGAATGTACATTATATTTTGATTATAAAATAATCATTAGTACAAATCATGATGATAAATATATTATCAATTAACACACGACCTTCCACCTATTATAATATTAACAATACCTTATAACCAAATTTTTTATGTAGAACTTTACTTTATGAATAGATGAAACTTTATACCTATTCTTTGGTCATCTCTATATCACATAATAAATAGTTGATCAGCATAAAATAAACTAAACTTTATTATAAAATGCAATATGATCACTTTATATATAGTATCCAATATATATCAATAAACAAGTTATATCCCATATGATCTACTTGATCCTCAAAATCTCGAGAATGAGTTCTTTAGTCAGGGATCTACAACTATCCACTTTTCTTTAATATGTTCTATAGACACTACGTTCTCCTTTATTCATTCATAAAGAGCAAAGTATTTGATACCAATATGTTTGCAAGCATCTATATTCTTCATATTATTAGAAAATCTTACTGTAGAATTATCACAACATATCTTTATCGATCTGCGAATAGAGTTAACAACTCTAAGTCCTATGATAAAATTTTGTAACTTTATATAGCTTGTGAGAAAAGTCTTATATAAACTATATACTTTACTCCTATAGTGGATGTAGTGAACAAAACCTTATTTTACATGCACTCTTGATATAGCACCTTCTGTAAATAGAAAGTGTTGCGGCCAATCCCCTCGTCGTCCGATTGCCGGGAAGCGTGCACCTGCAAAAATGAGAAGTCCACTCTGACCGGAGGCGGCTCCGGCGGGGACCCTCCGACGGTCAAGTCAGAGAGGTGACTGGGCAACAGTGAAATGTAGACAGAGAGCTCGATCGAGAGAGAGAGAGAGGGAGAGGAGTGAGCCTGTGGTTTTCGGGTGTCGAGAAGTGGGAGAGATGGAGCGGATCCCTTGCACTGTTGCCTTCCCCGGTTTATATAGTGGAGCACGGTATGGCGCCGTCATTAATGGTGCAGACAAGTGAGGAACTGTCAACTCACTGTAGACTGTCAGAGTCGCCGTGAAAGTATCATGTCGCCGTGTGGCTATCAAATCACCAGGGTTGACAATGCCCTCGGCGGGACAATGCCCCTAGGTAGCCGTGCCGCATGTCGCTGTCAGAGCTGACAAGGTCTGGCGGTTGTACGGCGATTGGAGGAGCCGACCGACCCAAAGTCGGTGGTCAACTGAGTGGGGTCGGGCCCCTCCGTTGGTCGGCGAGTCTTTCGTGAGTCGGCCGTCGGACCTCTGGGTTCAGTTGGTCGGAAAAGGTACGCCCGACATATCCTCAGTCGGTCGCTCCAACCGCCAATCGATCGGTCCGGCCGTCGGTCGGTCAGTCGGGCCGCCAGTCGGTCGGGCCGCCAGTCGGTCAGTCGGGCCGTCGGTCGGTCGGTCCTTCCAGCCGTCGGTCGGTCGGTCGGTGGGTATCCCCCAACAGTTGCCCCCTCCACTCCTAAGTCGGGTGGTGAGCTGGCCGATGCTTTCATTCGGGCAGCAATCCTGGATGACTGGGAGTGGATTTGTCGTTTGCATAGATCCGACCGTACCGCCGGCTGGTCCGATGTCAGACGCCTCATAAATGCCAAGCGATCTGGACGTCTAGTCGGTGTCAAAAGTCACGTCGGCGTCAGGTGTCAGACGTCGCATCTTGTCGTCGTCAGACGTTACGTCGGTGTCAGAAGATCGGGCGCCGGGCGATACGGCGTCAGACGGCCGGATATTCGGCGCCGATCGTGGGAGTGTGGGCCGCTGTCAGGCGTCGCATCGGGAACGCGAATCGGCGCGGGTGCATAAATGCGGAACCGCGCCCCCGCGTGCCGCGTGTCGAAGGTGGTTGGCCGGCGCCCCCCGCATTTAATGTGGGCGGTGCGGCCGTCCCGGGACGGGGCACGCCGAATACTCAGCCACCCGGAGGCCGCCACGTGTCGCGCATCTGTGAAGCTTTGGTCGGCGCGGAGTCATCTTGGCCGTCGGTCGGGCCTATATATATAGGACCCCTCGGACCCAAGGCCCCATCACTGCCATTTTGCTGTCGAAACTCTGTCCGGGCGATTTCTCAGTCGTCGCGGGCAGAGCTTTCTTGCTTCCGGAAGAGCTCCTCCGGTTCGTGGTCTCCTCTTCGTCTTCCTCGCCTTCTTCTTCTCCTCCGTTTCTTCTTCTTCATTCGGTTCCGGTGCAATGGCCAGGAATCCGACTCAGGGAGCTCGGTCGGGGAATCCGACCGACGACTCCCGCTCGACTCCAGAAGATGAGGCTTCCTCGCTTTCGGGGCCGAATGTTGATCGGCTTCGGGAGCAATACTGCATCCCGGAGCAGTTCCAACTGTCCGCCCCAGGGGCCAACGGTCGGGTTAACAGCCCTCCGCCTGGTCAGCTGGCACTCTATGTCGAGGACCTCCGCGCAGGTCTTCGGCTCCCGATTCCGGAGTTCGTCCGGAATCTTTTGAACTATTACGGACTATGTCCGGCGCAACTAGTGCCGAACTCAGTCCGTCTTATCATTAGTTTTGCTTTGTTGTGTCAGCTTTTGCCGACCAACCCTCGCATTTCTCTCTTCGGGCCTTCTTTGTGCTCCGACCCCACCCTAAAGCCCGAGGGTGGTGGCTCTTCAACCCCCGGAAGGGTCTTTCCTTTATCACCGATCTTCCATCGTCCATTCATGGGTGGAAGAACCAATTCTTCTTTGTTTCTTCTTCATCTTCTTGGGGCTTTCCCTCTCACTGGGGCGTGCCCCGAACCGAGGCTAATGACAACAGTCGGGTGGAAGCGGACGACCGGGAGGACTTCCACCGACTGAAAGATATGTCGGTCCCGAAGCAGAGGGAGCTTGTTACCGAACAAGCTCTCTATGACGCCGGCTTAAGCTTGGTCCCCCGACTAGGTATCGTCCGAATTCTCGATCTCCTTTTCATCCGACCCTTAGTCCGATCCTTTGGCTAACACCTTTGTCGGCATTGCAGGGACACCTCCAAGAATGCGGCCGACAGACGCGGAGATACGGCAGTTCGCGACGAGGAAGAGGCCAGCATCGGAGGCCGGACCTTCGCGCCCCCCGAAGAAGCCTGCTCCAGCGGTGCCGACCGTCGAAGTGTCAGTGACCGACCAGTCGGAGCCCGTCATCGCGCTCGCGGCTCCGGCGGCTCGCGCGGAGGAGAGGCCGGTGGAAGAGGCGGCCGAAAGAACATCGGCGGCATCACCGGACGCGGCGAAGCCAGATGTAGTTCGGGAGGCCGAACATCACCCGGCAGCGTCGGTGGCCACAGCGGGGGCGCTGGCTCCACCTCGAGCATCCCCTCGCTGCCGGTCCCGTCGATCGGGGCAGCTGATCGGGGGAAAGCCCCGATGGAGCCCACTGACGAGACAAGGTCGGGGAGCCGATCTGTGCCACCCAGCGCACATTACCCCGAAGGCGCATCGGCGTTGGCCGACCACAACCTGGCGCGGAGGTTGTGCCAGGGATTCTTCTTCCGATCGACGTTGAGTCACTGAGATCTCGGTAGGTAACCGAGATGCTGTCCAGGTTCTATCCGACTATGGTCGAGGTAAGCTTCGCATCATCTTCTCTTTCCCTTAGAAATTTTTCTTGTCATGTGATCCTGACGAAGCCTTTTCCATCGGCAGCTGATCTATACAATGTCAGAACTGGAGGCCGGGTACCGAAGGTTCGGCAATGTCCGGGCCGCTTATAAGGAGAGGTCGGCGGTGGCCGAAGCCGAGAGGGCGATGTTGGCCGACCACCTTCAGCAATCGGCCGACCGGGAGGCCAAGTTAGTAGACGAGGTCTCCCGGCTTGGGTCCGAACTTAGGTCGGCCAAGAAGGAGGCCAGACATAAGGGTCGGGCCGTGCGTCGTCTTCGGCACGAACGGGACGGCACCACCGCCGAACTCCAAGGCGAGTGCGAGCAACTTCAGGTGAGCCTGGAGAAGCTCGCCAAGGCCGAAGAGGACCTCTCGATCACCCAAGCCGACGCCGACATAGCAAAGGCGGAGGTGGAGTCGGCGAAGGAATCGCTCGGCCGGGCGGAGGAAGAGGCAAGGTCGGCGAGGGAGTCGGCCGACCGAGCGGTGGAAGACTTTCGGGCCTCCGACCAATATCGGGAGGAGATGCTCGAGTCGGGCTTCGCCTCGTACTGGGTGGGGTACGAGGACGGTCGGGAGGCAGTCCGGGCCTTGTATCCGGAGCTCGACCTTAGCAGCATCGTCCCACCGGGGGCCGAGGAGGAAGCCACCGAGGAGATGGCCGACCAGCCGTCGGGAGGCGTAGCTGCTGCGGAGGAAGTCATCCCAGAGGAAGCGACGCAGACTGCCAGTCCCCCGCCGACCGAAGGATCGGCTTCAGCCGTCGACCCGGCTCCGCTTGTGGCCGACACACCAATCATCCTCGATCTCCCATCGGTCGAGGAGATCGACTCAGATGGGTGATCGGACCGTACCGACTTTGCTTTCATTTCCTGTTCTTTTGGAAAAATATATGTAATCGGGCTTCGACCCGACTTTGTACATAATGAAAATTTTGAATGAAGGTTTCTTCTACTTTCCCTTTGTCTCCTTCCCAATGTATAGTTGAATGCCTTAGTGGGTCATTAACTTGTGTAAGTCGCTAACTCACATAAGTCGGTAGGACGTTCGGCAACTCGTGCCGCTACAAAGGAAAGGTAAGTCCCGACTTTAAGTCGGCTTCTGATAGTCGAGCTCATCGGTCGGGCGCGTCTCGTTGAGTCGGGAGCCGACCGAACTTGGTAAAGGTTCGATAGTCGGGCTTCCATAGACGCGTTCAGTCGAATGTCGTCCGACGCAGTGTCGGGAGAACGACAATAAGTCGGATCCCCATGCTCTTGCGTCGGGTATTCGTTCTGCATCTTTTGACATACGGTAGCAAGCCGAATGTCGTCCAGCCGGCCGTAGGTCGGTCGGCAAGTCGTGGATGCGACTAATGTCGCGTTGTGCGATAGACGGTGGTAAGCCGAATATCCCTCGACCGGCCGTAGCCTGGTCGGAAGTCGCGATGCAAGTCGCGTAGGCTTTTCGCCTATCTTTGGTCGGGGCCCGATCGGCTTGTCAGCCGATGGTTTGGCCCGAAAGTTCGACCATAGAAGGAGTGTCAACTCCCGACCATGTAGATGAGTCGGTCCTCGCAGGAGTCTGATGGATCACCGACGATAAGGCCGTTGGTTCCAGGAGGGCACTAAGTCCACATCGTCATGTCGGGGCTTGACCTCGATGAGCACCGATCATTAGTCGAAGAGTTAAAACTTCGAACTTTCAAACTGAATGTGTATTCCGACTATTGAATTACAAAATTCACTGGTAATACAGCTTCAGGTTGTCGGCGTTCCAAGTTTGGGGAATGGGCTTCCCCTCAAGGGTCTCCAGTCGGTAGGCTCTCGATCCGTAGGTGTCTGCTACCTTGTAGGGTCCTTCCCAATTAGGAGCCAGCTTCCCTTGGTCCAAGGGCTTCGACACTTCTGCCTTCCTCAAGACCAGGTCGCCAGGCCTGAAAAGCTTCGGTCTGACCTTGGCGTTGTAATACCGAGCGACCCTCTGTCGGTACGAAGCCATGCGAATTTGGGCCTCATCCCGCAGTTCGGGGAGGAGGTCTAGGTCGGCCCTCCGACTCTTGGAGTTATCCGGCTCTTGGTATCGCTCGACCCTTGAAGATGGCAGGCCAATCTCGAGCGGGATCATGGCCTCCGTCCCATAGGCCAAACTGAAAGGCGACTCCTCGATCGAACGTGGGGGGTCGTTCGGTAAGTCCACAGAACGGAGCCCAACTCGTCGACCCAGAGACCTTTGGCTTCGTTTAGTCGGGTCTTGAGTCCGTGGAGCAAGGTTCGGTTGGTCACCTCGACCTCGCCATTGGACTGGGGGTGCCCGACCGAAGTCAGTCGGTGCCTGATGTGGAACCTGGCGCAGAAGTCTCTGAAGTCCTGGTTGTCGAATTGCCGTCCATTGTCGGTGATGATCACGTGCGGCAATCCGAACCTGAAGATGATGGACTTTTGGATGAAGTCCTCCATCTTCCGCTCGGTGATCTGCGCCAGGAGCTCAGCCTCCACCCATTTGGTGAAGTAGTCGATGGCGACAACGATGAACTTCCTCTGGCCCGACGCTGGTGGGAATGGACCGAGAATGTCGACTCCCCACTGGGCGAAGGGCCACGGAGCGACAGTAGGAGCAATTTGGCTGGCCGGTTGGTGTTGAACGTTGGCGTACTTTTGACATGGCTCGCACCTCCGGACCAACTCGGCTGCACCCTCTTCATGGTAGGCCAGTAATAACCTTGTCGCAGGACCTTGTAGGCCAGGGACTTGCCCCCCAAGTGGTTCCCGCAAATTCTTTCGTGAACCTCTCGGAGAGCGTAGTCGGCATCGGTCGGTCCCAAACACCTAAGCAGGGAAAGGGAGAACGACCTTTTGTAGAGCCGGCCGTCCATGATGATATATTGCGAGATCGACCATCAGAGTCGCTTGGCCTCCGTGGGATCTTCGGGACTGATCCCGTCGGTCAGGTACCGGATGATCGGGTCCATCCAACTTGGTTCGGACGTTAGCTGCTGTACTTCTTCGACCCGATCGATGCTCGGCCGCTGGAGGTTCTCCACGAACGTCCGACCCAAAGAGTCGTAGGCCAACGTTGCCAATCTGGAGAGTGCATCGGCACGAGCGTTCTCCGACCTAGGGATGTGGGAAATTTCGAAATACTCGAGGCACGCCACGAGGTCCTTCACTTTCTGAAGGTACTTGATCATGGTCGGATCTCGTGCCTCGAATTCGCCCTTGACCTGCCCTACGATCAACTGAGAGTCGGAGAATGCCCAGAGGCTGTCGATGCCCAGCTCCTTCGCCATCCTCAAGCCAGCGAGGAGTGCCTCGTATTCGGCTTGGTTGTTGGAGGCCTTGAAGTCGAACCGGAGGGCGTACTCGGTAACCACCCCATCCGAATTCGTGAGCAGGAGCCCGGCCCCGCTTCCTTGAGCGTTTGAGGCTCCGTCGATGTGGAGTACCCAGGTGGAGATCGGGTCTGGCTCAGGGACCGCATCTCGTCCTGGGTCTTCAGCTCCCGACCCTTGGTCGGTTGTTGGGCATTCGGCGATGAAGTCGGCCAAGACCTGAGCTTTCAGGGCAGGCCTTGGTCGGTACTGAATGTCGAACTCGCTGAGCTTCATCGCCCACTTCGCGAGTCATCCAGATGTGTCGGGTCGGCGCAGTATCGTCCTCAGGGGCTGGTTGGTGAGCACCACTATGGCGTGGGCCTGGAAGTATGGATGGAGTCGTTGCACGGAGACGGTCAGGGCGAAAATCATCTTTTCCATCTCCGAGTACCTTGCTTCGGCCCCGTGGAGCACCTTGCTGGTGTAGTAGATAGGCTGATGGGTTCGGCACTCGTTTTCTCGGATGAGTATCGAACTGATCGCCTCAGGAGATGTGGCCAAGTAGAGGTACAAGGTTTCCCCGACCTGCGGCTTTACGAGCAGCGGCGGGGAAGCCAGGTACTTTTTCAGGTCTTCGAAGGCCTGTTGGCACTCATCCGACCAAGAAAAACCATTCGCGTGGTGCAGAGTTTTGAAGAACGGGAGGCACCTTTCAGCTGATCGGGAGATGAATCGGCTAAGCGCGACGATTCTCCTGTTCAGCTGTTGGACCTCCTTCTTGGTGTTCGAATGACGCATGTCGAGGATTGCCTTTATTTTCTCAAGGTTGGCCTCAATCCCTCTCTGAGAGACGAGGAATCCGAGGAACTTCCCTGAGGTCACCCCAAAAGCATACTTGGTCGGGTTGAGCTTCATTCGGTGTCGTCGAAGGGTGCGAAAGGTCTCCTCGAGATCCTGTACATGGTCTGGGATCTGCATGCTTTTCACCAGCATGTCGTCCACGTATACCTCCATGTTGCGCCCGATCTGGTCTTTGAAGACCTTATTGACGAGTCGCTGGTAGGTGGCGCCGGCGTTCTTCAATCCGAAGGGCATCACCCGATAACAGTAGAGGCCCTTGGGAGTCACGAACGCGGTGTGCTCCTCGTCTTCAGGCGCCATTTGGATCTGGTTGTACCCGGCGAAGGCGTCCATGAAGCTGAGCAGTCGAAATTCGGACGTCGCATCCACCAGCTGGTCGATCTTGGGAAGCGGGAAGCTATCTTTTGGGCAGGCTCGGTTGAGGTCGGTGTAGTCGATGCAGATCCTCCACTTCCCGTTGGCTTTTTTGACCATGACAACATTGGCGAGCCAATCGGGATACGTGGATTCTCGGATGAAGCCTGCTTCGAGTAGCTTGTCCACTTCCTCATCAATGGCCCTCTGCCTTTCTGGAGCGAAGGACCTTTTCTTCTGCCTCACCGGTCTCATCGTCGGGTCGATGTTGACTTGGTGGGTTATTGTTTCTGGGGGGATGCCCGACATATCTGCTGTCGACCAAGCAAATATGTCGGCATTGGCTGTCAGCAGCTCCGTCAGTCGGCGTCGTTCGGTGTCGGGCAGTTGGGACCCGACCCAAACTTTCCTGTCGGAATTTTCTCCTATCGGGACCGCCTCGAGCTGCTCGGCCGGCGAACCTCGTTCTTCCTCCTCCCGTTGGTCCAGCTTGTCAATTGTCAGGGAGCCCTTCGACTCGTCGTCGTTTTGAGCGGAGATTTGGAAGCATCGTCGGGCGAGCTGTTGATCCCCGCGCATCTCCCCGATTCCGTGTTTGGTCGGGAACCGAACAAGGAGATGGTACGTCGAGATGATCGCCTTAAGGGCGTTCAATCCGGGTCGTCCAAGTATGGCGTTGTAAGCCGAAGGAACTTGGACGACCGTGAAAGTTAGGTGGACCGTGCTTTGCCGAGGTTCGATGCCGGCCGTCACGGGCAGGGTAATTTCTTCCTCTGTCGTGACAGCGTCTCCGGCGAAGCCGATCAGGGGCACAAAGACCCTCTTAAGTCGGTCAGTTGACAGTCGCATTCGGGAGAAGGTCGAGTAAAACAAAACATTTGTCGAACTTCCATTATCAACAAAATTTCATTTTACATCATAATTGGCTATTGTTGCCGACACAACAACAGCGTCGTCGTGGGGAGTTTGGATGCCCCGAACGTCGTCCTCCGTAAAGGTGATTACGTCGTCCGAGCGTGGCTTTTTCGTCGGCTCCCCTCCCGTAGACGTCCCCGGGCCCAGCCGCTTGGAGATCATGTTGATGACTCCGACCGTCGGCTGATTGTTCGCCGCTTCTTCAGTTGGCTGGGGTCGTCGATCGGCAACTGGTTGGGTCGGCGGACCCTTCCGAAATTTGCCGAGATACCCCCGGCGGATGAGAGCTTCGATCTCATCCTTCAGCTGGATGCACTGCTCGATGTCGTGACCGTGGCTTCGGTGAAATCGACAGTACTTCCGACGGTCGAGGCCTTTTGCCTTCAGAGGTGGAGGCCGTCGCAGGTATTCTTCTCCCTCGATCTCCATTAGTATCTGCGCACGAGGAGCGGAGAGAGGAGTGTAGGAGTCATACCTGGGGCGTGCCGGCCTCGGAGTCTGTTGCCGGGGTGACTTTTGGATTCGTCGGGGCGGCGAGACCCGACTACCGGTCGGGGGCCTGCTGGGTTCGGCGGGCTCCCGACCTTTCCTCCGCTTCTCTTTCGGGCCTCTGGGCTCGGTCAAGCGTCGGTCGGACGCTCCTTCGTCCGCGCGCATATACTTGTATGCGCGCTCCAGTAGCTCGGCATATATCCGGGGGAGGGTCTTGTCCAGAGAATAGGTGAATCGGGATGCCCTCAGGCCCCGCTTCATGGCTGAGACAGCCATGTCTTCGTTGAGGTCCCGGACCTCAAGCGTGGCCATGTTGAATCGCGCCACGAAGTGTCGGAGCGTCTCATTTTCCCCCTGCTTGAGAGAGAAAAGGCTGTCCGACGTTCGCGGCGGCTTTCGGCTGGTGCTGAAATGGGCCACGAACGAGTGCTCGAGCTGCCCAAAGGAGTGGATACTTCTCGATCGGAGATCGGAGTACCAGGCCCTGGCAGCTTTGCGGAGTGTGGCGGGGAAGCCGATGCAAAAAAGAGCGTCGGTTGCCCCTTGGATCGTCATGAGAGCTTTATAGCTCTTGAGGTGGTCGACTGGGTCGGTGGAGCCGTCGTATGGCTCCACGTGCGGCATTTTGAACCGATTGGGAATCGGCTCGTCGAGGACCAGTCGGGAGAGAGGTTGGGCGGTCTGGAAGTCGACGTCGTTCGAAGACTTCTGGCCGTCCATCTGCAACTGGGCGAGTCGGCGGTCGATCTCCTCGAACCGGCGCTCGTAGTCGTCCACTCGTCGATGCTGGGAGACCCCAGGAGTGGAGTCTCCGGAAGATTCTGAGAGGGAGGCCGACGGCGTGCGCGGTCGTTTCCCCTTCCTTGCCCGTTCCAACAGGGAAGGAGAGGGCCGCTGGGATCGTCGGTCGTCGCGCCATGGTCGTCCCTCCTCTTCTCCGTGGGAGCGCTGTTGGGGGCGCTCGCATGGAGGCGACAGGGATCGGTGCGGTCGTCGGCGGCTGCTCCTGGAGGGCATCGGTCGGGCCGCCGGTTGCTGCTGGAGGCTTTTGACTGCGTCCGTTAGTACGGTCATCTGCCGTACGATGGCCGCAATCTGCACCTCCGTGGTCACTGCAGGGCACGGAGAGCTGGGCTCCGCCGCTGGTGGTGGCGGGGAGGCCTCTTCCCGGCGGGAAGAGCGCCTTGCCGACCCAGTGATTCTCGATCGTTGAGCTCTTGTCTTTGTCATGCTGTCCCCTTCCTGGCGCGCCAATCTGTTGCGGCCAATCCCCTCATCGTCCGATCATCGGGAAGCGTGCACCTGCAAAAACGAGAAGTCCACTCTGACCGGAGGCGGCTCCGGTGGGGACCCTCCGACGGTCAAGTCAGAGAGGTGACTGGGCAACAGTGAAATGTAGACAGAGAGCTCGATCGAGAGAGAGAGAGAGAGGGAGAGGAGCGAGCCTGTGGTTTTCGGGTGTCGAGAAGTGGGAGAGATGGAGCGGATCCCTTGCACTGTTGCCTTCCCCGGTTTATATAGTGGAGCACAGTATGGCGCCGTCATTAATGGCGCAGACAAGTGAGGAACTGTCAACTCACTGTAGACTGTCAGAGTCGCCGTGAAAGTGTCATGTCGCCGTGTGGCTGTCAAATCACCAGGGTTGACAATGCCCTCGGCGGGACAATGCCCCTAGGTAGCCGTGCCGCATGTCGCTGTCAGAGCTGACAAGGTCTGACGGCTGTACGACGATTGGAGGAGCCGACCGACCCAAAGTCGGTGGCCAACTGAGTGGGGTCGGGTCCCTCCGTTGGTCGACGAGTCTTTCGTGAGTCGGCCGTCGGACCTCTGGGTTCAGTCGGTCGGGAAAGGTGCGCCCGACATATCCTCAGTCGGTCGCTCCGACCGCCAATCGGTCGGTCCGACCGTCGGTCGGTCGGTCGGGCCGTCAGTCGGTCGGGCCGCCAGTCGGTCGGTCGGGCCGTCAGTCGGTCGGTCGGGCCGTCGGTCGGTCGGTCCTTCCGACCGTCGGTCGGTCGGTCGGTGGGTATCCCCCAACAGAAAGATATACCGGCAATGGACTTTCTCCTATTGGTGCATTCAGTAACGTACGAATCCTAATAGCTTATTACTATATGATGATTAGACCGTCTGTTTGCGAGCATGTCAACTTTTATACCCTATAAGTAATGCATGACTTTCTTTGCAACTTTTTTATGCTCTATTCCTAGATCATATTAATAATATCCAAACATCCATGCAACAAATTAAAGCAATATGTATACCCATATAAACATGCGTATAGACTCCTAACATCAAATGCATATGTTATGAACTTTATTTCCTCTATTTTTATCTTAATTCTTGGATATTAAGCTTTTTATTACCCCTTATAATACGAGCACATCGAGAGGAATATTTTTTCATCCCAAATTTTTGTACTATAAAAATATAAATTTTTTAAGATAGTCTAAGTAGCCTTAAGGATCTATCTCTATAAATCTCAATGCTGATAATATAAGCAGCTTTACCCATATCTTATATCTCAAAATCTTGAAATAGAAACTATTTGATTTTCTTAAATAGACTAAAATCATTATTAGCAAGCAGAATATTATCCATATAATATTAAAATTATGAACTTACTTCCATAGACCTTCAAGTATATACATTAATCAATGGTATTTATCTTTTGACCTAAAGAACATGATTATCTCATTAAAATTGAGATTCCATGGTATGGAAGCATGTTTAAGTCTATAACCAAATTTCTTTAATCTGCAAACTATATGCACTTGCCTGTTGACCACAAAAATACTTAAGTTATTTCATGCAGATCCCTTCCTTTAGATCACTATTAAGAAAGGCCATTCCCACATCCATCCAATATAGCTTTAAGTAAAAAATAAGCTACTAAAGCCATAATAATCCTAAAAAAAGAATAGTCAATACCTTTATTTTGTGTAAACTTCTTTGCCACAAGTCTGGCTTTATACTGTTTGACCTTCCCATGAAGATTTTTTTTTGTCACATAGATCTATTTGCAATCTATTTGTTGCATCCTTCAGATAGGTCAACTTATTTTTAGATATGATTGTTATCCATAGAGTCTAGCTCTTTCTTTTATGGCATTCAACCACTATAAGGAGTTTGCACTTTTTCATAACTTGTAAGAACATCTCAAGATCATCTCTTTTTCATCAATATTTGTTAAATATATCGTATAATTGAAGATATAACAGATTTTCTTATTCTAATAGATTTCCAAAGAACTATTTCATGATCCACTTATGGTGGTGGTTATATATCTTTTCGATAGTAACCTCATGGAGTGGAACTTGATGAAGTGGTGATCCCTTCTGAATATTATCTGGAGGAATAATAATAGGAATCATCACTTAAGTCTATTTTACAAATTCAATATTACCTCAAAGATAATGTCTCAAAATTCTTCACTCCCACTAAATATGCCATTCTTTAGAAATCTAGATTTATTAATTTCTACTATTTATGATGTACGAGATGGATAATAGTATTTATACCTTTTTGACCTATCTAGATAACCAATGAAGAAACCATTGGTTGTACTGAGATTAAATACCTTTCTTGTGGGTTATAAATCTGGATTTCAGTTGGACAACTCATATATGCATATATTCCAAAATAGATTTTTTATCAGTCCATAACTCATAAGGAGTCTTTTGAACTACCTTAGTAGGGGTCTCATTTAAAAAATATGTAGATATTTTTTTAGCCTTACCCCACAAGTAAATAGGCAAAGTAGAATAATTTATTAGAGTCCGAACCATTTCTTTAAGCATTATATTCCTTCTTTTAGCTACATCATTTTGATTTTGCATGTTTTGACATTATATACTAGAATATAATGCCATGTTCCTTTAGCAATTTTGCTAATAGTCCTACCTATTGTCCCATCTCAATATATTTACCATAATACTCGTTACCTCTATCAAATTTGACTACTTTGATCATTTTTTTTATTATCTCTCTACCTCTATTTTAAATTCTTTAAAGGTTTCAAAGACATCAGTCTTATCAAATAGAAGGTATAGATATATATACTGTGAATAGTCCTAAATAAGTGTGACGAAATATTTTTCACTTATTAGATATGAAAAAAGATTTGCATAGTGTGAAAGATCTCTAAAGTTTCTTTAATCATCCTAGCACCCTTCTTAGATGTGTATGTCTGCTTTGCCTTTATACAGCCAATGCATGTCAACAAATTAGTGAAGTCTAACGATCCTAAGATCTTATACTTCACTAGCCTTATAACTCTTTCTTCAGAGATATGCCCCACTCTTCGATGCCATAATATAGAAGGATTTTTAAAATAAAAACCTACTCTAAGATCTGAGACTATTCTGTAGCATTCAATTATTTTAATGAGTGAACGTATTTGATTTCCAATGAAAATAAATCATTTACTTTCGATCAGAGTCCTTCTTAATAAAAAGTCCTATAAGTTATTAGCAATGTACACAAATGTATTAGAATCAATGCACCAGGTAGAATTAGAAAAAAATTACTAAATTGAATTCAAAACATACACAAGAATAAAGAGTATTTTCTTTTGCAGCTACTTTTCATACTTCATATAGTTGTCTTTAAGTGTCCCTTTCTTTTGTGAAAAAAGCATTTGACAACCTGATTAATGGTTTTACCTAATACCACAATAAATGCTTTTTTTCTTTTTACATTAGGTGCATTCTTTTTTTATTTACTATTTCACTAACTTGATGTGAAGCAAAGTTCATGTTTTCTATCTTTTCATTCTCTCAATTTCTTCTCTACTTACACATATTGATCAATAACTCATCAACTGTCCAATCCTCATTGTGTATACTTATGGGAGATTTGAAACAAATCGTACTTTGATGGAAGAGAAGTGAGACTAAAGTGGACCAAAAGAGTATTGATATAAAAATTTTAATATCAGATAACTATGTTGTGATATTTTTTATCTCCATAATATGCTTACAGATATTGGCCTTTTGTCCTTTTAGAGTTTACTACTTTCTGCTTTACAATATCTAAGAAAATACATGCCTCATAATATGAAGGGATGAATCTCTTAATGTGCTTTGGTAGTTTCTTGTAGAGCAAAGTGAGTCGATTAGATCGCTCATATTTTTCAAAATATTCTTCTGTTTTGGTATATTTTCATTCGTAAGCGATAAAATTTATTCACTCAAAATATTAGATCAAGGTCAGTACACCTATTGACTTCATGATTAATTTTGATGATTACAAAATATTGAATAATTATAGTACTAATCATGTGTTTCAAGAGTAAATTTAAGATTTTTTAAATATTCACAATGAAGAAATCATCTATGAAAGAGATCCACTGAAGTTGCCAAGCTAAAGTACTTCAAAGAACAAATTTTCACATGTTTGGCTAAAAAGAGTCGACTCTTGAAAGTGAAGAGTTGACTCTGGCACATTGAAATGCACTGGCACAATCGACGAGTCGATTTATGAACAGCAAGAGTCGACTTTCTCAGAAAAGATAGAAGACTGTATTTTTAGGACTACATCTCGGATCGACCCTTGAAGAGTTGGAGTCGATCTCAAGATAGTTAGAGTTGACCTCTGAGAAATTGGAGTCGACACCTAGCTTGGGACTGTACTGATGACTAATTTTCTACACTACTTCTAATGGCTAGTTTTTACTTCTAACGGCTATTCCAGCTCTTTCAATAGTCAAGACTCATTCTTCAACCACTTTCAAGCTTATAAAAGGCTAGAGAATCATTTGAGAAGCAAGAAAAAAAAGATGAAAAGAGAAAATCATCAATTTGAGTGAGGATCATTGAATGCCCTTGAGGAAGAGAAAAAAGAGGGATTTGTGAATAGAATTCAGAGGACTTTCCAGAGCAATCTTTTATAACTTCTTCCACATTCTCTCAAGCTTCAAGAAAGAGAAGTTCAAACATCTAAAGAGCAAATCATCAGCATCTTCTCAGTACTTCCAAAAGTTTATTTTTATGTTCTTATTTGGTGTTGAAATTCTTAATCTTGTATTCTTGTTTTCTTTATAAATTTCTTGGAGAGAAAAACTTGAGGTTTAGGCTCATCCAACTTTAAAATTAGATATTGTAGATTTTGGTTGGTGAGCCTGTAAAATCAACTGGATTGATTGTAAGTTTGAAAAATAATCGATGTATAGATTGTGGTTGGTGATCTCGAAAAATCAATTAGATTTATTTGTGATCTTAGATAAAACAAATATGTTGCAATCAAAAAGATTATAGTAGAATTTTCAAAGAGCTTTAGAGGAGTGGACGTAGGTGTAGGGTTGCACCAAACCATTATAAATTTAGTCATGTTTGTGTTGTGTATTGTTGTGCTTGCTTGACTTGCTTTTATTTCTTATCTAGCATTATCTTAATTCTTACATAACTTATTTTATTTTTTAACTCTACTATTGCATATTGGTTTTACCTCGTAATTGTGTAAGTTAGATTAATTTAAAACATATAATTAATTAGATTTTAAAATTTAGTTAAAATTTGTAAAGAATCTAATTCATCCTCTCTCTTAGGTTACTATCTTTCTGGATAATAATTGGTATCAGAACAGATGCATTGTTATTTATTATTGATCTAGTGGTTTAGAGACAAAGATCATGACAATTCAAATAGAATTCTTGTTTAATAAAAGACATCTATAAATCATCCCTCACTATTTAATGGATCAAATTATATTTATGGGAAAGCTAAGATGAAAATCTTCATACAAGCACATGATTATAATTTATGAAAGATTATAGTTAATGGCTCACACACACTCAATGCATTGATGAATGGTAAGAAAATGACCTAGCTAAATGCTAAGGATATGAATATACTTTATTGTTTATTGGATTTAAACGAATCTAACTTAATTTTTTCTTGCATTTCAGCTAAACAAATATGAGATGAATTGGATGCAACTTATGAGAGAGCAAATTAAGAAGATAAGGAAGCTCATTCTAACTCATGCCTCATAGCTCATGAGGATGAAAAGAAAAAGAAAAAAAAAATAAAAGAAAAAGAAAGTATTAATTAAGGGGGAGCAATGCATGGAAAAGAAAAGTGAGAAAGAAGAGTAAAGAGTTGAAAAATTATGTTTGATGGCTCAAAATGATGAGGTAAATATTCAAAATACTTCTTATTTTATATTTGATGAGTTTCAAGATGTCTTTCATGAGCTTATGGATGAATTTAAAAATATAAGTCTAGAAAATAAGGAACTTAAAAGATCAAATTTGTTCTTAACTGAAGAAAAGAATTCCCTTTTGAAAGAAAAAAAGTCTTTAGTTGAAGAAAAAAAAATTCTTGATATCTTAAAAGTCTTTAGTAGAAGAAAATATTAAGCTAAAAGAGGAATCTAAAAAATTAAAACTTTCTACTGAAAAAAAATTCTAAAAGAAAAGAATGCTATTCTTAGAGAAAAGAAAATCTCATGAAATATGAAAAATCCTTACTTAAAAAAATAAAAAATTAAGAAAAAAAATTAAAGTTCTAAAATCTATAGTAAAAAAGTTCACACTTAGTTTTCAAAATTTTCAGTTGATGTTAAATAATCAAAAGACTATTTTCAATAAAGCTAGAATTAACTTCAATCCTCTAAAAAAATAGAAATATGTTAAAAATATGTTTATTAGAGCTTTACTTGAAAATCATTCTATCACATACTTTAAATATAATAAAATATGTCATAAAATTTTTAAGTATAATATTAAAAAAATTGATCATACTTTGATTTAGTAAATTTAGATTCCAAAAGAAACCATGAGTACTAATTTTATTGGAACCAAGATGACTTGGGTACTTAATATTAAGAAGTAATTTTGTAGGTATGCGAAGCATCCAAAGATATAAAAGGAGTAAATTTTTGAAAATGGATGCATAGGACTTAAAGTACATAGGTGACGCTGTTTGATAAAAGTTAAATCTTTCTCATATCATACCATCATTTGTTGGTAAAATTATTTTATATAATTGATTATTTTAGATGCTTTGTTTATATTTGTGCATGCATGATACTAGAATAAATATACATTTTGATTAATTTTGATGATCTTATTCTTTGCTTTAGATATATTATTCATTACTAATGTATGTCTTTATTTTAAAACCAGAATGCTCTCTTAATTTATGTTATTTTGAAAGTTGAAATATAATAAGCTTGATACAAAATTATATTTGTGCAAATCATGTTGAATTGAAATTTTAACAACCTAATAAGATACTAAATTATTGAAATTTATCAAAATTATATGATTTAAAAATTTCAAGGTAAGACATCTATTCATAAAAGATCATATGCTTGATGATTTGCATGATTGCATCTTAGTTAGATTTTTAGGGCTTTGTTAATCCCCTAGTTGGACTTCACCCTTATTATAATTATCTATTTCTCTCTTGATTTTTCCAGTTTGATTTGATTGATCATTAAAACCCTCACTTGATTCATTTATTCTAACTAAAATATTTTTTTTGAGTCTTGATTTGATTTACTCTTGATCCCATCTTATTTGAGCTATTTCTCCTTGGATAAAACTCTTTGAGCTGTTTTCTGTATTGAAGAGTCGACTCTTAGACCTAGGGAGTTGACTCATGATCTCCAATCAACCTAAACCATCAGCATAGGATTATCTTGATCTTCTTGCTTAGGATGCTAGAATTTCTTTTATAGAGCATTAGTGACCCTAGTTATCTACTTTTGGCATTTTTATAGGATATAGCATTCATATATCTTGTATGCTTTTCATGTTTATATCACTTTTATAATCATATGTTGGCAATCAATAAAAATTTGATCCTTTTATGAAATTTCAATGTGTGACTATCTATTTGATGCTTACTTTTGAATAATTGTTTGATTGGAAATATGCTTTGCTTATAAAACTAAGGGGGAAAAAATATAAAGCTTATTTTCATAAAATAAATTAAATATGAATATTTTAGAAGAAAAAGAGAGAGTATCAAGATAAATAAATTTTTTGGCATTAACTATTAAAAATAAAGAGAGAATTAAGTAAATTAATTTCTCTAACATTTATTATGAACAATAGGAGGAGAAAACATTGTTGGCACATTGAAAAGAAAAATCACTTTGGAACTTAATAAAAATAGAAATTTTTGATGATTGGTTGTCTTGATTTATTTGTACACTCTTATTATTCTATTCATTTGATTTGTTCTTCGAAATCATTATTATATTTAAAAGAGAATTTATTTGTGAACATTTATACTTTAATTTGAGCAATCATATGTTATTCATTCATACTTTGCATAGTTTGATTGTATCATCATTTTTAATAATTAATTGATATTTGAAAAATATTTTGCATTGATGGATCATGAACTTAAAAAATGCTTTTTATAATTGGTATCAAGCTGAATTTGAAACATGTCTCTTTATTTTGTTAAGTAATGAATCTAAAAATTGATTTTTTTTATCTTTAAGTGATATCAAACTTTTAAAAAAATCATGATTTGATCTAAATTTTAGTTCAACTGGTATCAAGAAAATTATTTAAAGAAGTTATTATTTAGTTCGATTTTTAACATAATTGGTACAAAGATGATTATTTTTACAATTAATATCAAACAACCTACTATTACCTTATGATTCTTTGCTCTCTATTTTGGCAAAAAGAAAAGAATATTTTATTTCAAGTTTATTTTATTTTGATATCATGTTTTGCTCTGATACATTCATAAATAAAAAATTGATACATTTTCTAAATTTAATTGACTAATACTTATTAAGAAAAGGAAGGGATGGCTTTTGAAAAAGTAAAAGCTCACAATCCTTAATATTGAAATCTCTATCTCTGTTGGACATTTGAAACTCAAAGGAATTTTCTAGCTGAATCTAAAAACCTATTTTGATGCATTCATATCATTCAAAAAGTAGATGTATTCCAAAACTAAATTTAACAAGAAAGAAATGTATTATGAAATATATATATATATATATATATATATATATATATATATATATTAAATCTAAATTTGCTACAAGATTTCGAAAAGGGAAAGAAATTATGAATTTATTATCATAATCTGAATTTGATATGTTTTTTTTGAATTCATTTTGCCTTTTAACTTGATTTTGATGGTTTATTTTAAAATCCTTGCCTTGTGCTTTTTGATGTTGTTAAAAAGGAGGAGAGTTGTGTTGAGTATATGCTTGAGTTTCTATAATTTTCGTATGCTTCTTTATTTAATTTGAATACATAGAAAAAATTATTCTTAAAATGCTTATTTGCTTGAAATGATCATAAAAAATGAGTGTATATTGTAGATGTATGTCTTCTTGAATATCATGTATAAAATACTTGAATATCTAAATTTAAGAGAAATTGATATATTCATGAAGTTGATGTTTACAAGTGCTTATTTTTTAAGTTCATAATTATATTTGTAAATCAATTGAAATACATTATATGATTTTATTGTGCATATACTTAAAGTTTTGTCATCATCAAAAATAGAAAGATTGTTGACCTTATGATTGATTTTGATGATTATAAAATATTAACTATGGTACTAATCATGTATTTCAAGAGTGGATATAGAATTTTTTAAATGCTCATAATGAAAAAATCATCCATAGAAGAGATCTTCTCAAGTTGCTAAGCTAAAGTACTTTAAAGAATAAGTTTTCACGTGTTTGACCAAGAGGAGTCAACTCTTGAGAGTGAAGAGTCGACTCTGGCATGTTGGAATGTACAGGTACAGTTGGTGAGTCGACTATGAACAACAAGAGTTGATTCTCTCAAAGAAGATAGAAGACTATATTTTCAAAATTGCATCTCGAATCGACCCTTGAAGAGCTGGAGTCGACCCTAAGATAGCTAGAGTCGATCCTAGAGAAATTAGAATCGACCACTAGCCTGGGATTACACTAACGGCTAGTTTTTATTTATAATAGCTATTCCAGCTCTTTCAATGGTTAAGACTCATTCTCTAACCACTTCCAAGTTTACAAAAGGCTAAAGAATCATTTGAGAAGTAAGAAAAAATGATTAAAAAGAGAAAATCATTAATTTGAGTAAGGATCATTGAATATCTTTGAGGAAAAGAAAAGAGAAAAATTTATGCACAGAATTTAGAGGATTTTCAAGAGTAATCTTCTGCAGTTTCTTCCACATCCTTTTAAGCTTTAAGGAAGAGAAGTTCAAGCATCCAAAGAGAAAATTTTCAGTGCTTCAAAAAGTTTATTTTTATGTTCTTATTTCATGCTAAAATTCTTAATCATGCATTCTTGTTTTTTTTATAAGTTTCTTTAGAGAAAAGAAACTCGGAGTTTAAGCCTGTCCAAACCTGAAATTGGATATTGTAGATTTTAGTTGGTGAACCCATAAAACAAACTAGATTGATTGTGAGTCCGAAAAATAATCGATGTATAGATTGTGGTTGCTGATCTTGAAAAATCAATTGAATTTGTTATGATTCTGGATAAAACAAACATACTACAATCAAGAGGAATATAGTAGAATTCTCAAGAGGCTCTTGGAGAGTAAATGTAGATATGGAGTTGCACCAAATCACTATAAATTTGATCATATGTATGTTATGCATTATTATGCTTGTTTGACATACTTTTATTTTTACTTAGCATTGTCTTAATTCTTATATAGTTTATTTTATTTCTTAATTCTACTATTACATATTGATTTCATCTCACGATTGCATAAGTTAGATTAATTTAAAGTACATAATTATTTAAATTTTAAAATTTATAAAGAATCCAATTCATCATCTCTCTTGGATTGCTACTTTTTTGGACAACAACATCCTAATATGAGCACTATTTTTTCTCTTTATTTTAAGAAATTCAATCCATTGAAATTTTTTTTTCTGTGCTATTATCAATAATTATAGAAATTAATATTATAAATAACACATGCTCATGACATCATCAAATAATGAGACTAATTAAAATATAATATAAAATAATCAATATTACTTCAGTAATAAATTCTAACCTTCCCGTGGGCAGGGTATATCATGCATAGAATTTACTAATATTTTATTAATAAGACCAGTAATATAGATATCAAAAAATAATAAACTCCATACTTGTGGGTGTAGGAAAAATCCTATCTATAATATCTAAATTATCATTTTATTCTAATTAAATCATAAAAATAACCGCTCTATATGGATAAAATTAATTATTTCTATGACTTAATTACAATTTGATTCATATGCCATTATGAATCAAATGCTATGGTTGCTCTAGAACATAATAGACCCATTAATTTTATATAATCTTGAATACACCTTGATCAATACGATAATAGTCCTGTAATATATAAATCAACTATATAATATACAAATTCATAATAAAACCATATGACAGGACCTTATCATAATTATCTAAACATCTTTATATAATTAAGTTATTATAGGGACTAAAATGTAATTTTGAAGGATTGTTATGGAATTTGTTACTTTTTCAAGAACTAAATTGTAAAAGTCTCCTAATCAAATTAAACCAACTCAATTTGGTTTCACTCAATTATTGAAAAGGACATTTATATAATAAATTATTTTTGCAGGGGCTTGATTATAAAATCCCCTGAATTAGATTGAACTAGCTCGAATTGGTCTCGTTCAGTCAGTTATCAAAAAGGGCCTCATAGATCAATGGATTCTGGCTTATGGATCAAAACCCGAAACCCAAAAACCCGAAAACTCGAACCCACTTTATCCCTTCTTCCTCCTCCCCTTTTTCCATGACTCCTCTAAACCCTCTACAGTCGGCAGTCCCATCTCCAATTCACCGCCGGCGAGCCATGGCCGTCCTCAACTACCGGCGGCTGGCCTGAGACCGCCGTCCCGACTGCGGGTGAGCCGACGATGGTCCCTTTGATGGGTGATCAACGGAGAAGGAGGAACCCAAAATCGACGCTCCTCCCCTCCAAATCCCAGCCAGCGGCCGTCAGAAGATCTCAATCGACAGTCCGCCGACTCCACCGAGGATGATCGACGACTTTATCCTGCCGATTAGAAAACAGGAACCATCGTTTTGCTTAGATCCGGCGGTTCCATCTTCACCGCCGGAGATCCATTCCCTTTCATCTCTTTTTTTTTTTAAATTCCTGTCGGCAGCCGTCGGAAAAGACCGGATTGGCGGACACCGGCGTCTCTCTGAGATCCCTTTATGCTCGCGATTGGGAGGATGGACCATCGGATTACCGAGATCCGCCTGTCCCATCTTCAATCTCCCTCTATCTATTATTTATGGTACGTGGTCATCGAAAAATGGGGAATCGGCAGGGCAGCAAGGCACGACGGCTGCTGGAGATCGACCGGAGTCCGACCATCATGAATGGAGGAGGAAAGGGCACGGCGGCGGAAGACCCATCGTCACCTTTCTTCTTCCCTTAATTTTCTCTCTTTAATATTCATCTCTTTATTTATAATAAGGGTTTTGCGGTGCTCCAGAAATATTTTAATATTTTTATTTTTTATTTATTTTAAATTATTGAATTAAATATGGATGACTCAAGATAGGTAAATATTTCTGTGCATGATTGATGCAGTAATTATTTTAAAAGTTAATATTTATTTATATAGTAATTTTTTTTTTCAAAATATTTTTTTGTTCTGTTTTGGAGTGGGTGTTACGCTGTCGGTCGGGAGGGAAGAAGACCACAGAGAAGCTATGATCGGTCGGGAGGGGAGAAGATCGCAGGTCGTCGTTGGCGTGCTGGAGTGCATAGAGAAGAAGCTACGGGCTCGAGTCGGGGCAGGAGGGTTGGGAGGGGTAAGGTTGGCGGCGGCACCAGTATGGGGGGAGGAGGGGCGGCGGCAAAAAAGAATCATAAAAGGGGGGCGGTGCAATCGGCGGAGGGGGGTGGGGGGTGGCTGCACGAGCAGGGTGAAGACCGCTGGGAGAGAGAGAGGCCGTGCGTGGGCTGACGACGAACAAGCTGCGGGTGGATAGGGGGCGCAGGGGGTGACTGCAGGTGGAGCAGGGGGTGGATGATCCACGAGTGGCCGGGGGTGGATGAGCCGTGCGTGCCAAGGGGTTGGTCGTGGATGGAGGATCCACGGGCACGTGGGGTTCGGGCTTGCATGCAAGGGGGCATCATGGGGGGAGGGGGGGTTCGGGGTTTGTGGATGGAGGGAGGAGGACCAACGGTGTTGGGGGCGAGAAGGTGACCGCGGCACGGAGAAGCAAAGGGCGGCTGAGGGAGAAGCAGAGGGAGGTGGAGGGAGAAGCAGAGAAGAAAGAAAGAAAAAAAAGTTTTTACGATGCCTTTAAGCACCGTAGCATTTATCAAATTAAATAAATAAATTATAAATTTTAAAATAAATAAATAAATTCTTTATGGAACCTGGGAATGGATTTGAATTATGACGGCTTCAATCACAAACAACCGACCATGATGGCCAATTGGATCTGCAGCCCATCCTGATGGCTGTCAGAAGAAGAAACGAAAGTTCTTTTGTTCTTCATTCTATTTATCAATAGTATGCCAAAATAAACATCAAATATGACATATAAAATTTTTTATTAAGATCATGGACTAAACAAAATAGCATAGAGGTGGTTCTGATATCACTAAATATAGAAAATTTAATTTTGAATGTGAAAATAATCGTACTTTCAGTCATTGTTATTCATATACTGTCGATGAGCCGCGTTTTAATTTTTCTAATCTTTATCCGAATATGTCTTGATTTTTCTAATCCTTATCTGAGCATATCTGATAGGAGAAGTCCTTTTATTACGTGTCTCACTCATCAATAACTAAAAAATAAATTTTATCTATAATTATTGTGTAGAGCTCAACTTTATCAAATCATCTAATATATCCCTATCTAATATATTCCTATCACTTTATCAGATGTTTATTTTGGTCAGAATCTAGATCAAGTAAAACACGTAAATCAAATCCTGATGTGTATTAATGTGGGTCACATCTGGATGGGTTTAAATAGATAAACTATAACATGTAACACTTCTCTAAATTAGTTCTATTATAGCATAGTTTTAAGCAAAGGGAGCTATACATATGTATTTTTTCTAATGGCTGTGAGAACGATTTACCGGGATATTATTATGAGGATTCTAAAACGGTTATCTAATATGACACTTTAGAGTGGTATTTATATATACAACATGATTGTCATAACTTTTTTTTTTTTTTTTGTGTTTTTGGCCTAGGTGGAAGCATACCCATGTAACTCTTACTCCTTACAGAGGCATTGACCAGCCATTGAAGAGGTTAATTGTTGCTAAGACACGAACCGAAGGACAAGCTTCTTTGTTGAGGAAGATTCTAGAGTTTCTTTCTTTCCAGATGATCCAAAATTGTCATAACAACATCACAAGTTGATAATCTAAAATTATGCCCGCTCTATCAACAATAATGTTGAAATTTAGGTTGATTTCTCTGGGGTTATTTATGAAATAAACTTTGAATACATAGTATATGGAATTTCGCTAAATAACTGCTTGTGTCAGCATGGACATGCATCCACGTGTCCGTACTTCCTGAAGGTTTCATGTCCACGCGATGTAAAGGAGAAAATAGCTTTTACGAGAAACATAGGGAAACTCTCTGCATAATCATTACCAACGTCAGATATTTTTGAAGTCGTCTTAATAAACAAGGAGCTAGCCTTCTCCATTTGAAGGAGGAGAAATCATACCTTCCATTGCATAACCCTGTGGGCGTGCAGTCAATTATGGCTGCTCATTTCTATGGACCCATTCGGCAAGCACTCATCTCAATGCACCGTTTTGGGAACGAGTGATTGTGATTATTTGAATATATGACCACTTGGTGTCCATGGCATAGGATATAGTCTCTTGGAGGCTTAATTACTAAGTTGTTCCCTGGATTTAGGCTAAAAATTATTTGGATCTCCCACCTTTCCAAAGTTGCAATACCATCCTTGACGTTACAAATGCTCATTTAAGCCATCTTCGTCACTTCTCCGTCGCTAGTTAAATGAAACTGTATAGATGGCATATTTTTTATGTTGCGGTAAGAGGAGGCCGCTTATAGGGCTAAGATGTAGTCGAGAAAGATAATTGGGAGAGAAAATTGCTAGCTGTCTGTCTGCCAGAACAAGAGAGGATGGAGCTCTATTTTGCAAAGAATAAAAAAATAAGGAAGAAAGAGGCTCTCTTCAAGAGAGAGTAGATCATTAAAGGAAGTTGTCAAATCACTGTGGAGAGACTGTGCATTTCACTCAAAAATTTTGAATAGTAATTTAATTTTTCCTTCTACATTATATTGTGAAACTGATTTAATGATATTTTATCATCTTATTTTGATTTTTTTTGTTCTGATTTTCAATGATATCATAAGATCATTTGGCTTGTAGGTGGATGTGAGACTCTTTGGACTAGAAGCTGTTCAGGATAGCAAAACAATTTTGGATAACCATGCGTTAGAATTTTTTAAGCTAAAAGAAAGTGGGAAGAATTTTCTAAGCGGATAGAGCAAGAGTCAAAGGATGGTTCCAATATTTTGATATCAAAATATTATCGTATGAAACTTTTGCTCCAACAATGATTTGTTCTGGTAGTCTTTTTTATTCCTCTTTTGATTTTATGGATAGATCTTCTTATTTTTCTTACTCATTCCTTATATGATGCCAAATACAAATATTGTTGATGCTGCTTCTCAACAATGAAAGAACATACATGCATCCATTAATGAGATGAGCAACAAATATGTTGCCGAAATGGAAGTACTTGTAAAGCAAGTCCGATGGCCTTTTACTCATCTTGTTTTGTATTTCCTACATCAAACCCATGGCTGTATGAATTTATTTAGCAATGAATAGCATGATGTTCAGATTGCTTTAGCAAGAACAGTTGCAGAAGAGAATGTAGATAAAGTAGCATGAAAATTCTTCAACATTTTGATTGTGAGTTAATTGCCCATCTTTTTATTTATTCCTTTTGATGCTCCGTAATATAAGGAAGTAATGGAAATAAAAAGAATTTTTAAAATTTTTAAGTTTTATCATTTTTTATAATCAATTTATTTTGTTCTCTCTCAAATTAGAGTCCCCTTTTCTTTTATTTTATTTATTTATTTTTTTTTTTTTTTGCATATCAAAGCTCCCTTCTCTTTTATTTTGATGAAAATTTTTCCTCAATAATCAAATAACATGGCAATTTTTCCTCCCAACCATCTCTTCTGTCACGTCTTAGCCTTATAAGCAGCCTCTTTTTGCCACATTATATAAAAAAAAAATACCAACTGTATAGTTCCATTTGAGTGGTGAAAAATTGATGATAATGGCTTAAAAATGAATCGCATTTGTAACGTCAGGTATTGTAACTTTTGAAAGATTGAAGATCTAAATAATTTTTAGTCTAAATCTCAGAGATCAATTTAGTAATTAAACTATTTTTTAGATGTATAGTCTAATTTACAGAATGACATTGGCGATGAATTCAGAATGATTAATTACTAAGGTCAGTAAATGGCCCTCAAAATTGGAGAATACAGAAAGTTTAATGCCTAAATCTCTCTCTCTCTCACTGATTGCTATACTCTAGGAACAATAATTACAAAGGTCTAAAACAGCAACGACTTCTGGCATCAACCATTACAAGAAAAAGAAAGATGAGTGAACATATAATTGAGGAAGGAGAAATATCTTCATCAATATCAATAGCATCACTTGCAAGCCGCCTGTGACCTGATGATAACCTCGGCAGAATACATGAGATACCTTGGATTGGATTTGCCTGGACTCGTGGACTCTGTTTGAAGTTTATTCTGTGGACTTTGGATTTCCTTAGGATTGGCTTTTAATACTTGGACTAGTTGGGCTTCCCTGTGTTCCCTTTCTATTTTTATCTGTCTCTTGTTTTCATCTTTTCCTATTTTCTTTTTTGTCTCTCCCTCTTTTACCCCCTATTATTTTATTCTATTGATGTATGATGGCCTCACCCACCAGTCTGCTATAGAAGAAGGGAAGAAGATTGTTAAGGTTGGACTTATTCTGAAGAAGGGTGGATTACTGATTCGAAGGGGATGAGTCCATCTATGATTTCTATTTTCGACCATTTTTAAAGGAGAAGCTTATCATGCTAGCCAAGAAATTTGCATCGACTATTGGTTGCGATGAAGCTAGTAAGGTTTTGGAGTTGTCCATGAAAGTGGAAAGTAAAAGGAGTAGGCTATGAGGTGTTAATGGTTTGATTAAGGCAAATACGATGGTAGTATTTCTTGGGCTAGCAATTCTTCAAGTTGAGTTAGTATACGTTTAATGGTTTGATTAAGACAAATATGATGGTAGTGTTTCTTGGGCTAACAATTCTTCAAGTTGAGTTAGTATATATTTGGCTCTTAGTTATGTGTTATGGGCATGTTGATTGTATTCTAAATTTGAATATAGAATTTATGAGTTATAGAAAAATCTTTAGAAAGGAGGATACTAAAGAATTGCTTGTGTCTTGCTAGGTTTAAATTTGTTTACAAAGAAGAAACTAGTGTTTCGCCATATTTTGTCTGTTCGATGACGTGTCCAATATACAAAAACATAGTAGGCATATGACACCATGATCTAGCCACCTGGACCACACAGCTCGGGTAGCGGCACAAGGCCCCTTTGATAGCTCCACAGGCTTCAGTCCTAGTCCGATCCCCCTAGCAAGGTCGGCAGTTCGGCGAGATTTACATCATCGGATGATCGCTGACTTTACTCGATCTCTGCTGCAGCCCTCAGTGAATCCCACCGAGGCTCTGAAGGGTCTCTAATGCATGAAGCATCCCGGTCTGACAAATGACGATGTTGCCAGTCTTTTCCTATTCATGGATGGTTGATCCTATCAGGACCGGTTGACACCCACTTCTCTGGCCTTCTGATGGCCACTTCTCCGATGAGTGCCGACCTGACACCTAATAAGCCTTTCCTTATAAAAGGGGGCCGGGATCAACACATAGGGGGTTTCCTTTCTCTCTTTGGCTTTCGCCGTCAACATGAGGTCACCTCGACATGATTTGAGGTGGAAGAAGCCAGCTTAGCATCAATAAGAACTCTGCTATGACAAACTCCACGATCACCTTTAGGGCTACAGTCGAAGTACCCTAAAGTGTCCGATTGTTGGACCTATGAGCACCCGACGACCGTGAACACTGATCGAAGGGCCACTATGTCAACCATCCGAAGTCAATTGACGGTGTTTTCAAACTTACCTGCATCCCCTTCGAATCGAACAATGTTCGAAGGTGAGCTCGACTACCCCAGCCACATCGACGAAGCCTCAGACAACAAGGAAGTATGCTTCAACATGTCATCTCAGGGTCCAACCAACGAACTACTCCCTAGCATGAATGTCTCAAATTGGAGAGTGGGGGACAAGTGTTTGGTCATATTTTGTCCATCCAACAATGTGTCCAATACACAAAGACATGACAGGTATGTGGCACCATGATCTAGCCACCTGGACCGCACAGCCCGAGTAGCGGTGCAAGACCCCTTTGGTAGCTCCACAGGCTTTGATCCCAATCTGATCCCTCCAGCAAGATCGGCAGCTTGATGAGCTCCACATCATCGAGCGACCATCGACTTTACTTGATCTTTACTGTAGTCCTCAATGAGTCCCATCGAGGCTCCAAAGGGTCTCTAACATGCTGAGCATCCCAATCTGATAAACGATGGCGTTGGCTGCCTTTTTTCACTCATGGATGGCTGATCCTATCATGACCGATTGACACCCACTATAGCCTTTCGATGGCCACTTCTACAACGAGCGGCAACTTGACACCTAACAAGCCTTCCTTTATAAAAAGGGGCTGGGATCGACACACAAGAGGGTGTTCCTTTCTCTCTTTGTGGCTCTCGCCGCTAACCTTATACTGTTCTCTCTCTCCGACTCTGATACTGACTTGACCATCGGAGGGTTCTCCATTGGAGAATCCCAATCGGTTCCTCTGGCGCACGGACTTTTCTTGCATGTACTTGGTGACTACATCCAGTGTCCTCCACTCCAGCCTTGCGGCCGTCCTATTGCGTCGCTTGCACCACATTATCCCCAATCGAAGAGGAGCAGCAACAACTAGGTTTAGGTTTATTTGTTTAGGAGAAACTAAGGTTTTGACTCATTCATTCTATTTGTGGAGTTTCGCAGAATTTATTGATGCTTGTTATTGGATTGATGCAGATAGTGCTTCTAGTGGATTTCTTACTAGTTGGGTAGCTCAAATGCCTCATGGTTTTAGCAAATTAAGTGTGACCATTATTTATTTGCATTGGTTCATGTGACGAAGGTTTTGGTTGGATTCTCTCCTACCTTTGGGGTGAATCGAGAAGTTTTAGATAGGAATTTCATTTAGCTTAAGCCAGTCGTAGGAATTTCAACATCACAAGATTTAGTTGTGGGGGTGAGCCTTAGCGTAGTAGTAAGGTTGCATTATTACGACCTAGGTGTCACATGTTTGAAATATACAAACAACTTCTTTTGCATGTGACCAAGATTTACATGATGTAACATAAAAGAGTTGCCTCTTTCTAGGAAGCTAGACAAGATTTTGTAAATTTTATTTTTTGATGACTGAGAACAAAATACTTGGGAAATATTTGCTTAACCCAATAATACTATTTTTGGTCATGTATCTTATTGTTTATCCTTTTGAGGGATTTTGGTTGGACCAAAATTGTTCAGATTTGAAAAAAAATCATCTAAGAAGTAAAGATCTACCTATGTCCATTAAAGCTAAATGGAATGAGATTTATATGGCAAGATCATCTTTAGCATTGATGGCTACTAAAATGAATAACGTTAGGAAATAAATTTGCTTAGGATTACTAGTGACTTGGATTGTTTGTAGGAGGAACTAGCTTTGGTGAAGGAAAAGTCACACCAGATATTGCTTGAAGAGAATCATTTGTGGAAACACCCTCAAAAGTAGAATGTTGTAAAAGCACTACCTTTTTACAAAATACTAATCAAAGAAGAAGAAGAAATGTATGTCAAAAAATTAGAAGATTCCACTCTTTCTAATCAAGAGATTTTTTTTTTTCTCCCAATAGTGAAAGTATTTGTTTGGGGAGCAACCTAGACATAATGTAGAGTAGCATTTGTTTTCTCTTTTTGTTGATCGCATGCATGTTCTAAAGGGGGAACTTTCCATGGATGAAGTAGAAAAAGGCTATTTTTAAAATTAGTGAAGATAAAGCCCCTGGGCCTTATGGCTTTGCTATATTATTCTTTCTGAAGTTTTAGGGTTCAATCAAGAATGATTTGAAGGCAGCTTTTAAAGGATAACATACTTCCGAGTCCTTTGTTTCTCTTACAACCTCTTATTTGGAAGTTAAGAATTCATACAGAACATTTGACTTTAAACATATTAGCTTTCTTGGTTGTGTGTACAATTTTTTTTTTCAAATATATTGACTAATAGATTAAAATTGGGTGATTGTTCTCAATCTGCTTTTATTGAAGGAAAGTCTATTTTTGGAGGCTTCTTTAAAGGTTAATTACAAGTCTAAGCATGAAAGTATTTTGGTTAAGCAGTTGTCTTCAATCAAAATGGATCAATTAAGTGAGAGAATGTGTATCCCATTCTTAACCTCTTGTCTTATCAAAATGGTCTCCAAGAAATTGGATTAAGGCTCCAAGAGACTTACAATAGGGTGGCTCATTTTCTATTTTTTTAGTTGTTTTGATAGCTAATATATGACTAAGGATGCCTTTTTTGGTGACTACTAATAGTTCAGTGAAGGGTTTTAGTTTATTAAAGCATGCCTAAAATTCCAAATTGCGAAAAGAATGCCCAAAACTGGCCTCTACATTTTGTGGATGATTCTATGTTGCTGATTAGGAAGCCTAGAAACATTTTATTTGCAATTTTTTTTTTCTTAAACCTATTTTAGTTGATCTTTGGGTTTGAGAATTAATTATTCTAAATCTGTATTGGTGTATTGTGAATGCTGAGAATTGATTAATTGCTTATCTAGAATGTAGGTTGAATAATTTTTCCAACTAAGCATTGGGGTCTTTCTTTGAGAACTCATAGGCTTAAAAGAAGTGGCTGGAGACCTCTCGTTGATAAGTTTGAAACCAAGTTGTAAGGTTGGTCCCCTAAATCACCTTCAGTGGGTGGAAAATTTACTCTTGTTAGTTCAGTTCTTTAAAATCTTCTAGTTTACTTTGTTACTATATTTCAGGTGTTTAGTTGAGTCATAAGAAGGATGACTTGTATTAGGTGATCTTTTCGTTCGAAGGCTGTTGATTCATTAAAGAGTGGTTTTTCCTGGTTAGCCAGGATAATCTTTGCAGGGACAAATCACAATGTGGACTTGGTAGGAAAAACATTAGAGATTATAATATAGTTTTAGGGTTAAGTAGTTACCATGATCATGTTTTAGAGAGGTTGGTGCATAATATGTATTACAATTGTCAATATTTTTGTTTTTTAAAACTATCTAATGCATCTCATCTTTCGAAGGGGATATTTAAGACTAAAGATAGCATTCAATGTGGTGTGAACTGGGGAGATTCTTTTCAATGGTTTGTTTTCATGCAGATGATTAGGAATCTTCTATTGCTTTGTAATATATTCAATCTACCGAAGCTTCTTGTATTGTTAGTTATGAGTTTTATTGGTATACCAATATTTGAAAAATAATCTCTAATAGAGTTTTTTTTTTTTTTTAGAACGAGGACGGGAGGAAACATGGTCAAAAGCAAGTGATCTAGTTATTGGTACCAACCTCTAGGACCCTACTAATTATACTAGTTTATACCCTCCTCTCAAATAATTTTTTGATTGATTTTGAAAAGATTGCAGGGATTTTATCTTCTTCGAGATGACCCTAAATGAAAATGGGCTATTGATGGTGTTCTTTAACTGCTAATTTTCATTAGTGTAAAAGAAACAATAAAATAGTTTCTTTCAAGGCCGATCATGATCTAATTGAACTAACAATTAAAATTTACTAACAAGTAAATATTAAACCCAACTAATCTTACAACTGGAGACGTGTAGCACACTGTCCTAAGGCAATTTCCGACCCTCGTGCAGACTTCAAATCGAGAACTCTACCCTAAGATACAACCAGCAAGTCCTCCTGCAGGTACGATCGTG
The DNA here is from genome assembly GCF_000442705.2 of Elaeis guineensis. Classification (NCBI taxonomy): domain Eukaryota; kingdom Viridiplantae; phylum Streptophyta; class Magnoliopsida; order Arecales; family Arecaceae; genus Elaeis; species Elaeis guineensis. Next base: position 23,864,578 of record NC_025999.2, read on the forward strand.
GAGAAGACGATAGAGCTTCAATCCAGCAGTAGGTGAAAAGAATATAAAAATAAAAGAAACTTGGACAGGAAGTCTTCTGGGGATTAATTAAGAAGAGAATAGATGCAAATAGAATGAGAAGAGCGCGAATTACTTTGGCGTACTCAGACCCCTTCTATACAGGCTTAATTATAAGCCCATGGACTAGCAATCCAATATTTAGGAATGTTGATCTTGCAATAATCCCGTCTAAATAGTCGGTAACAGCATAACAAATCTCAATATGCAAAAAAAATGGGCACAACATTCGGAAATCCAACGAAAAGAAGATCGAATAGAAAAATCAAAAATCAAAAAAGTAAAATGTAGGCCCCACTATGTCGCAGATGCGGGATGGCGTGATCGCACGTGTGCGAGCTGAGCCTGATCGGGCTATGCACGTGTGTTCATAGGCCCAAGAAAAAGATCAGTCTTCTACATAAACCCTTTTTCCATTTGTTTTTTTTTCAATGTGAGACTAAACATCACAAAGACTCGAGAAAAAGGTTCGAGAGGGTTGGAGGAAATTTTAAGTTTTCATCTTCCTTCCAAAACCAATAATCCTCCTCAAAATTTAAAATTTCTAAAATAATTAAAAATTAATAATCTAGAATAATTTTCTGCTAGATATATATATACTATGCAATAGGTGAAGTACCTTTTATGACTAAACTTTACTTAGTGTTAATAATACAACCTGAAGGAAATGGAGTGAACTAGGTCTTGAACTACATTCTTTTGACTCAGATTTCTACTATCACACACAATATAGAAGCTCATATCGCAGGTTTGCACATTAATGACCGTGTGCAAGAATCTTGATTATTTCATGAGAGTTTCTAGAGATTGCCTATGTCCCTAGTCATGGCCAAATATAGATACTTTCATATAGATGAGCCCCTTTAGGGATGTGTGCAGTGTCACATCTCGAGGAATACCTCTTAGATCTTATTTAGAGATTAATTCTTCCTAACCACTACATAGGAACAGTAATCACCATAGGGATGCGCTGGAGTCTAAGACTCCTATATCTAATAAATCATGTGTGCTTTCTGATCAACCAATCAGCTTGTTATTACTACATTGAACTTTCTTCAAGGGATCTTTTATTACAGAGGTTGGGTTTTCACTGCTGGAAGGTCTTCTATAGGCTAAGCCCCACCTCCCTCGATGACTCTAAGACCTTAGTCCTATTTAAGCCTTTTGTAAGACAATATATGAGGTTAAAGTTAGTTGTAACATGATTCAAAGAAATAATTTGAAGTTTCTCTTTTTTTTTTATAGACTTTTATCTTAGTTTAATATGTCTATTTATTTTAGTATTCATAAGTTTTTTTTTTCAAAAATCTATTACAGCTCTTGAATCACAATAAACTGATATTGAAGGAATAGAAGAAGATACTAAAGGAATCTTAGATAGAAGTTCTTTTAGCCATTTGGCTTCAGAATAGGTAGAATCAAGGGCAACTAGTTCAGCTGCCATAGTACTTCTAGCTAAAATAGTTTGTTTGGATGATTGCCAAGAAACAGTACTTCCTCCTAGAAAAAATATATAGTCAAAAGTGGATTTAACATTTAATATATCAGAAATTCAATTTGAGTTACTATAACCTTCAGGTACATCTGGATAACCTACAAAATATAAAGAATAATCTGTAGAATCTTTAAGATATCGGAACACTCTCTCTAAAGTAGTCCAATAAAATAGACTAGGATTATTAGTATATCTACCAAGTTTAGAGATTACATAAGCAATATCAGATCTAGTTCGATTAGACAAATATATTAAAGAACCAATGATCGAGTTCGATTTTTCTAAATTTTTCAAGAGATGGATGGATGGATCATAAGAAGTACATACAGTAGAAAAGTTAGAATATCCAAATTTATTAATAATCATTTGAGTATAATAAGATTGAGAAAGATAAATTGAGCCAGAGGTACAAATGATCTTCATACCAAGAATTAAGTCAACTTTACCTAAGTCTTTCATATCAAAATGATGTGATAAAAAATTCTTGATGTCATTGAATAAATCAAGACTAGAAACAAGAATCAAAAATCTACATAGAGACACAGAAGAATATATCGATCATCAACTAATTTATAATAAAAAAAATTATCTGATTCATTGATTTGAAATCCATAGGAAAGGATTACATGATCAAATTTTTTGTGCCATTGTTTAGGAGCTTGCTTTAATCTATAAAGGGATCGAACAAGTCTGCAGACTTTGTGTTTCTGACCTGACACAGAAAAACCCTCAGACTGCTGCATGTAGATCTCTTCTTCAAGATTTTCATGCAAGAAAACAGTCTTAACATCCATTTGATAAATAATAAGCTTATGGATAGAAGCTAAAGCAAGTAGAACTTGAATAGTGATAATATGAGCCATAGGCAAATAGGTATCGAAGAAATCAATATCAAATTTTTGCCTAAATCTTTGAGCGACAAGCCTCATCTTGAATTTCTCAATTATACCATCAGTTCTTATTTTCTTCTTAAAGATCTACTTGCATCCTAAAGGTTTAATTTCAAAAGGTAAATCAATTAAAATCCAAGTATTATTTGTAATAATGAATTCAATTTCACTGTTAATTGCCTCCTTCCAGAATGGAGCATTTGGAGAGTTCATGACTTCTATATATGTGGTAGGAGTATCTTCTATTAAGAATGTAAAAAAATCTTCACCGAAATATTTTTCAACTCTAGTTCTCTTGCTTCTCCTAAGCTCAGGTTCAAGAGCAGAAACAGATGATGATTGAATATTTGAAGAGGATGGATAATCAATGATTGATCTAGAAATTCTAGTTTTAAAAGAAAAGATATTTTTAAAAAAGGTTGCATTTCTAGATTCATTGATGATATTATTTGATATTAACGGTATTTCAGAGTTAACAATAAGAAATCTATAGGTATTACTATGTAAAGAATAGCCAACAAAAATAGTATCAATAGTTTTAGGTCTTATTTTAACTTTCTTAGGTTCAGAAATTCCTACTTTAGCTAAGCACTCCTAAACTCGGAAGTAACTATGCCTAGGAGGATGTCTTTTCCAAAGTTCAAAGGAAATCTTTTCTCTATCCTTAGGAGAAACTCTATTTAGGATATAGCAGGCTGATAGAAGAGCCTCTCCCCATAAGTTCTGAGATACATCAGAATTTATAAACATAGCATTGATCATGTCTAGTAAGGTTCGATTCTTATGCTCAGTCACGTCATTCGATTGAAGAGAATAAGGAGCACTGACTTCATGAATTATTTTATTTTTTTCATAAAAAAAGATTAATTCATTTGAAGTATATTCACTTCCTTGATCAGATCTTAAGATTTTAATCTTTTTTTAAATTAATTTTTTGCTTCTACTTTATAAACTTTAAACTTATTTAAGACTTCATCTTTAGTCTTTAAGAGATAGATATAACAAAACCTGGAGAAGTCATCAATATCACAAAATACCAACTACCTCTACGGGTTGGCTCTCTATTAGAATCACAGATATTTTTATGAAAAAGCTCGAGAATTTGAGTATCTCTAAAAGTTATAGATTTAAAAGATTTTCTAGATTATTTAGATTGAACACAAACTTCATACTTGGAACTGTGATCGATGTTGAAATTTAGAATTAAATTAAGATTAGACATTTTCTTGGTTGATTTAAGGTTTGTATGACCCAGTTTACCATGCCATGTTTCACAAGATTCTGAATTTAACACAAAAGATGGAGAAGACAACTAAATTTTCATTAATGTTGAAAGGACAGGTTACATTCAATTTAAACAGTCTCTCATACACAAAACCCTTTCCAATGAAAATATGTCTTTTAGAAATTATAACTTTATTGGACTCTAAAACAACTTAAAAATCTAACCGAACAAGTAGAGAATCACTTAATAATTTTTTTTTTATTGCTGGAACATGCTGCACATCTCGAAGAGCTAAGATCTTTTTTGAAGTAAACTTCAGATTGACCATTCCTCTTCTTAGTACCTTAATAGCTGTCTCATCACCCATGATCACACTTCCTCCACTTGATCCCTGGTATGAAGAAAACCAAGATCTATTAGAACAAACATGGATGTTGGCTCCTGTATCAAGCCACTATTCAGAATCTAAGTAGGTTAGATTGATAGATGGAGTAAAAAAACTAACCTAAAAGAAGATGGTTCTCCTCTGAGCATATTAACCTGAGGTCTAGGTGGGTGTTGGTTCTTCATATTTCTTTTGTTGTAGACAACTTTCTGCTTTTTCCTGTAGTAACACTAAGGTGCAAGATGATTGTCTCAACCACAGACAAAGCAGAATCTCTCACCACCTTATTCCTTAGGTTTTTGGATTTGATGGTTAGGTTTAAGCTTTTGGTTTTGGTACCTAGGTTTATTTTTTCCTTTAAAGTTCTTTCCTTTGGCTTTGAAATTCGGATTTTGAGTTCTAAAGTTTTGACTAGGGTTTGGACTCGAGTTTTGAGATTCAGTAAGATTGACTTTGGATTTAGCTGATTTTCTTCAATTTTTTTAAATATTCCAAGTCTGAATTGATCCTCTATCCTAATAGATTGAAGGACAGACCTAAGAGTGAGAGAAGACTGGGATCTTCTAAGGTTACGAACAAATTGAGACTAAGAGGGTGGAAGCATGTCTATCAAACATGATATTTGATAGGTTTCATCAAGAGTGGATCCCTCTCTATGGGTCTCTTGGACTAGATTTTGGAAATGATGAATTTGATTGTTGATGGATGTGTTGTCCACCATTTTAAAATTGTAGAAGTCTGAAATGGTGAACCTCATAGCCCCATCATTATCTTTGACACAGATTTTTTCTAAAGCTTGTCAGAGTTCTTTTGAGGTTTTAAATTTCCTATATGTTTTATAAAGTTCATCTGAAAGGTAGCTAAGTATTCTAAATCAATAATGATACTCTATTTCTTCAGAAGATTTAGAATCTGAGTCAGATGAAGATGATTTAAAAGGAAGTGATTTTCCTTGGATAGATAATAAACCTAGAGATATTAATCAGGCCTCTAGTTGTTCTTGCCATCTAAGAAAGCCTTTACCATTGAATTGATCGGGTTTAAGATTAGATAAGTTTTCTGAACCCATAGATTGAAACAAAAAACTAATGAAAAAAAAGAGAGAGATAAGAGCTGCAAAAAGAATAAATTGAAATCTTTTAGTGATTTCATAATATATATATATATATATATATATGTATATATACTAATATGTAAAAAATTCAGAGACTAAATAGAAAATACTAATATGTAGAAAATTTAGGATCTAAATAGAAAATACTAGTATGTAGAAAATTAGGGTTTAAACAGTAGATATCAGTATGCAGATATTACAGGGTCTAAACAGCAAATATCAATATGCAGAAATGTCAGGGTCTAAATAGTAAATAAATTTATATAAAGTAATCTGCTAATTAATCAGAAAGTCTACAGAAATTCAATAATTAAGTAGAAAAAGAATTTATATAGACTAATCTGCTGAGAATTTAGTGATTAATCAGAAATTCTGCAAAAATTCAATAATTAAGTAGTAATCTAATTTGCAAAAAGTTCTGAGATTAAACATGCATTTAGATAAAATTTTAAAAAAATTCAACAGAACTAATTGTATAAGAATTAAAGGAAATGGAATTTTAAATTAAATCACAATCAGAATGGTACTCGCCTTAGATTGTTAGTATAAAATAGCTTCTTTCAAAGGCCGATTGTGATTTAATTGAACTGACAATTAAAACTTACTAACAAGTAACTATTAAACTAAACTAATCTTACAACCGGAGGCATGTAGTGCACTGTCCTAAGATGATTCTCGACCCTCGTGTGGGCTTCAAATCGAGAACTCCATCCTAAGATACAATCGGCAACTCCTCCTACGAGCATGATCGTGGGGAAGATGATAGAGCTTCGACCTAGCAGCAAGTGAAAAGAATGTAAAACTAAAAGAAACTTGGACAGGAAGTCTTTTGGGGATTAATTAAGAAGAGAACAGACTAGAATAGAATAGGAAGAGTCCAAATTACTTTAGCGTACTCAGACCCCTTCGATACAGGCCTAATTATAGGCTCACGGACTAGCAATCCAACGTTAAGAAATGTTGATCTCGCAACAATCCCATCTAAATAGTTGGTAATAGCATAACAAATCTCAATATGTAGAAAAAAAAGGGCACAATGTTCGAAAATCCAATGGAAAGAAAATCGAATGAAAAAATAAAAAATCAAAGATGCCAACACAGGCATTGCGCGATCGAGTTGGGCCATGCACATATGTTCATAGGCTCAAAAAAAGGGTCTTCTACATAAACTCTTTTTTCATTTATTCTTTTTTCAATGTGGGACTAAACATCACAAAGACTAGAGAAAAAGGTTAGAGAGGTTGGAGGGAATTTTAAGTTTCATCTTCCCTCCAAAACCAACAGCTTTTTTTACAAGTTTCTAAATTTTGGAGGTAGGCAAGAACAGGTCCAAAAAATGTCTAGAGCAAAAAATGTCTAGAGGGAAAAATCTAAGGGAATTTTAGAGAGACAAGGGTTTCTTTTGGGTTTCTCTTTTCTAATATGAAGTTCTGAATACAAAGCATCGTTCGTCACCTTAGACCTTTTATGGGAGGAACAAAAGCCACTCTTTAAGGTCACCAGTGAACCTTTTTTCTTTTTTTTTTTTTTTTTTTTGATGTAAAAGGTCACCAGTAAATCTTAATGTCTCCTCCCTGAAACCTCCAACATTTTCTTCTCCATCTAACTTCATTCATCCTCTTCTCTCTAATTTGAAACACCTACAAGGCTATGTCAGGTTCTTGGGCAGAGAAAATCAATGGTAGGTTGGCTGCATCTTTTGTCTACCTTCCAATCACTAAAAGTCATGCCAACATTTTCTCTGAGGCTTGTAGTTATGCCATCATCTTGTCCTCTCGGTCTAAGATCACTGCTAATCAAGTTAAGGGAGCCCTTGCTTTCTATGTGGATAGATGATGGTTATGGACCTACCCCTGCTAAACAAGTTGGGTGCTTTTGTTGTTTGATTCGAACTCGGAAGAAGATTTGGGATTCTGTTAGAAGAGGACATATTGTACTGGTCCTGCTGATTTGTTTCAAAGGCCATGAAACCAGATGATGGAGGTGATTCTCAGCATGGGTATAAATTTAGAGTTTGGATTAGAATTCTTGATATTCCTTTTTTCTGTTAGGATAGCTTTCCTGTTGCTGATTTAATTAGTTCTTTGGGTGCTCTAGCAATTTTAGAAGATGATAGTTTGTCAAAAGCACAGGAAAGCTTTTAGATTGACCATTCTATATTATGATTTACAATATTCCAGAGGTTCTCCAAAGTGAATTTTTATATGATTCCATTGTAGTTGAGTGCTGCTAATGGAATGGTGAGATATGTGGCCAGTCACACAGAAACTACATTGTAGACTGCTGTGACATATTCCTTCTGAAATTTTGCATATTTTATTTTCTAATTCCCATGGATGTATTTTCACTAAATTTGTATAGCAAGTCCATCTTACCAAAAAAAAAAAGAAAAGAAAGATTGGTTGAATGTTGTCCACTACCTATCCTAAAACCTCCTGTGGATTCTGAGGAAGAATGGGCAAAGTTGGTTTAAGTGCATGAAGAATATATTCAGAGGAAGAAGTTCTTTCCTGGTCAGTCTTCTTCTCAAAAGCATTCTTATGCTGATGGCTCTAATCTTCCTTGGGCATCAAATCCAAATTCTTCTTCTCAAATGCGCTCTAATGGCAATTGAATTCAAATTCAGAAGGGCTATTCTAACTTAGGCAATTTAATTCAAGCTAGGTTAGAGTTGGCTCTATCCCTACTAACTGTTCCAAGGAGTAGTCTACTCATTTTGAGGGAGTTTTAAATTCTGAAGCTGTTATGCGAAACTCTTCCACTAATGCTGATAATGATCAATCTATTTGGTCTGCTTATTTGAAGAGTTAGAATGATCTGGTTTTCATTAATGAACTCCATCATCGAACTGCAAAGGTAAGGAATTTTTAAATAATACCTCTCCTATTTATGGTAGTGATATCTAAATGGGAAGGCCAACAAGATTTGTTATCCATTAGCTCAATATCCAATTCACATGAGCATACTAAAGTTAATTCTTTTCCTGATCTTATTAATGATGTTATAGTGAATGACACTCAAGTCATGATTCCTAGGAAGTGGCTGCTCTTATGGCCCTCTCCCAATTTAACAAAATATTAGTGGAAAACTAAAAAATCTATGTAGAGGTATCTTGCATTTAGATTAGCACAGGTCATAGAATTAATAGAAGCATTTCAATCTTGTTGGATTGTGCTATGTTCTACCCAACAAGCAGAAAGACCTGATACCATTACCATTTTCATCTGGCACTTTGACTGGAATTTGGAGGTGCAGGGGTGGAGCCTCCGCAGTATGGATCCGATCTAATTTTATTTATATCTCGGTGTATCTGTTTTAGCGAGATATATTATCTTTGAGGGATGCGTGCTTTTCTTAGATTTTTTGCCTTATACTTTATAATTTTTAAGATTAAATATAGTAAAAAAATCTCTAACCATCTCCGCCAGTGGTTTTTCTTTTTGATTTAAAAGGTTTTCCACGAAAATCCTTTGTTTGTTTTGATCTTTGTTTTTTTCGATTTATCTTTTATTTGGCGTCTTCCTACAACAACCTGATATTACTTGTATTCGTGATTATGCTTCTATTATAGATATGTACAAATGCATAATGTGTGTGAAACAAGCTGCATAATATATAATACAAGGATAAACAATGCATGACATATGAATTATAATCAACTAAAAATTTCAGCATATCAAGCTTAACAAAATAAGATGACAAACATGGACGATAACCATGTAGCTAACAAAGAAAATAACCATGCAGGTGGTTCTGAGGTTGCTTTCCATGACAAGCTTGGCATCCCCTTTCAAATTGAAGTTGCTTGATGTGATCATGTGAGAGCAACTGGAGTTCGAAGATCAAGAATCGAACAATTGTATGACTTTTTATCTAACGGTCTGCAAACTAGAAGATAGATGGAACACAAGGCAATATGCCTTTGAGAAAATGATGTCGCATAAAATGAAAGTCTATTTCAATGTGCTTTTTGTGTTCATGAAAGATGTTAGGTAGGTGAAATAGAATCAATTCTTATTTTTTCTAAAAGCCACGATAACCAAATAAGCTCACTAGTATTATCACCTAAAGCTTTGTATTTGCTTTTGTTGAAGCATGGGCAATAGCTTGTTTGCTTTTTACTTTTCGCGAAAAAAATTAAGAAGTTACCTAAAGAGATACAAAATCAATTGGTGAACCGGCCACCTTGGTCATCACCGGCCATTTTGTACCAGAGTTTGCCCAAAGATCAAGACAAGAATTTGAAAAATAGGAGACATCATGAGAAGTTGTGCCCTTGATATAATACAAAATTTGAATTAAAGTAGCATAATGAATAGAGCTAGGTGCTGCCATAAACTGGCTAACAATATGGATGGCATAACTTATATTAGGCATTATAATACTGCTTTGTTTGTTCTTTCCTATTATCTCTTATCTTCTGTGCCGTAACACCCGTGGCCTGCTTGTGTTTTTTTGGCTTTTATGTAAAGAGGCTACAGAGGTTTTGTACAAGTTTATAGTCTATATAGAAGTTTTCTTTCATCAAAAAAAAAAAAAAAAATCCGGGGCGGGGGTGGGGGGGCGCTAAGGGGTGGGATTTGAAAGAACTTCATCAGTGGATTGATGTTTAACATTAAGATCAAGTGGTGTATTAACAACTTCGTTATCAGCCAGACAAGCTCTTCTTATAATATCTTAGGCATATCTCAATTGAAAGAGATAATAACCTTAATATGTATTCGGAAGTTCAATTCAACAATATATTTTGGACGACTTAAGCCCTTAATTTGAAAGCATTTGCTTAGGTGGCACTGTACGGCAAATACGACATCAAGATCCCATCCTACAAGGAACATATCATTAATATAGAGTAAAAATAAAATCATTCCATTAGCTGCATTGTGAATAAAAAGTGTAGAGTCATTTATGATGCGTTTGGTTACACTTTTTGATTTTTGATTTTTAAAAAATATTTTTTTATTTTTTTTAATTTTTACTATTGAATAAAAGTAAAAAAGTAAAAAAATGTTTGGTAACTATGTTGCTATAAAGCAAAAAGCAACGTTTGAGAATGGCAGATGAAGAATTTGATGAGGGAGAAGGATTCAAAAAGAGAATGAGAAAGGAGTGAGGAGGTGAAGAGCTCGACGAGGGAGAAAAATTCGGGCTCTTTATTTTTTAGTTTGACGTTTTAGATATGCGGAAGCAAAAAAAAATAAAAAAGTAAATTTTAAAAAGTAAAAATTTTTACTTTACATATAAAATAATTATTTTGATTTTTATTTTTTACTTTGCATGATGTTACCGAACATTGCTTTTTAATTTTTATTTTTTAAAAATAAAAAAATAAAAAAATATTTTTTTAATAGCTAATCAAATGCATCCTTAGATTTTCAGAAAAGCTAACTTGCAATATTATATGACTAAACTTTGCAAGCCAAGCATGAGATACCTATTTCAATCCATATAGAACACGGCAAAGCTTGCAAACTTAATAGCTTGATAAGTTAGACCAGGAGGAGTTACGTAGACTTCGTTTTGAAATTCTTCATTCAAAAAAATAATTTTTTATATTTGTTGGTGTAAAGGCCCTTTCATACTATAATAAGAGCTTGAACAATAGCCGTACAAGCTACAAGAGAGGTCTCTTTGTAACCTATCACATATTCTTGTGAAAATCCATAACAACCAAACATGCTTTTTATCGTTCAATAGATTCATTTGACATTGTCTTGAATTTGTATACCCACTTACAACCAACAATTGATTTTTTAGGAGGCCTATCCACAAGAGATCTCAGGTTTTGCTACTTTGTGGAGTAGATAACTCTGACCATGGCATGTTTCAAATTTGGATCACAAATTGTCTCAAGCTAAGATTGTGGCTCATCATATGTGGGTATGATGGAAAGGATGCATTGATAATCAGGAAAGCGCATTGGATGTGTAGCACCCGCCCCAATTGGGCCCAGAATCAGCCCACAGTCCAAAAAAAAAAGAAACGGGAAGAAAACTCCTGATGGGAGTCTTCTTCTCCGATGAATCCTGATCGGAGAATGGTTCAAGGATCCTTAAAACTCTAGGGTCTCCTATAAATAAGACTCCCCTCTCCCTCACGAGCCTCCACCGACGACTGTTGAGCTCAATTCCTCTCCTTTTTTCCTTGGAAGCCGCAGCACTCTCTTCTTATATTCATAAAAAATCGGAGGTCAAAAAAGCCACCGGAGTTCAGGTAAGGTTCAATCTTTCTTCCTCTCCCTCTTTTCTTTCTTCCCATGGTTTTAGACTCCCCATCGGCTGTTGGGATCGTTGAAAATTTCATGAATCATGAAACCTCTGTTCGGCCGAAACTTTTTCCTCTCTTTTTCGACCATCGACACTGTCGGTTGCGACGTCTCATCCTCAAGATCAGACCCCCATCTCTCTCTCTCTCTTTCCTTGAGTGCTTGGCTGCCGGCGATCGATCAATAGCCAAAAATCATGAAGAAAGGGGACGGATCCCCTATTTTTTGAGAAAAAAAAGAAAGAAAGCTTGCCGGCCGAACCTCGTCGCAGGCCAGTTTATGTGGTCGGTCGTCGCAGCCGAACCTCCGATCGAACCACCACCCTCGTCGGAGCCAAGTCGAAACCCCTCAGCCCGTCCCCTGTTTTGGCCCAAGAGAGGTCGCGGAAAGAAGGAAAAGAAAAGAAAGAAGAAAAGAAAAGAAAGAAAAAGAAAAAGAGAAAAAGAAAAATAAAAATAAAAAAAGAAAGAATTTTCTCTCTCTTTCCTCTCTCATCTCTTTACTTTCTCTCTCTAGTTTCTCTTTCTAAATTCTCTCTCTAGATCTTTTATCTCTTTTTATGAATTTTATCTCTCTAGGATCATTCTCTCTCTCTGATTGCATCACAGACCCTAGGATAAATTTGAGATGAAAATATGATGACCTGAGATTGCTCCGAAATTCATGTAGTAAATTAGATCTCGATCTGATCTTTATTCGAAATTGATAACATCGATCATGGTTAATTCATATTAAGTCACCCTGATATGACCTCTGATGATCTCAATCATGATTGCCACTTTTGAAGGATACGAAGATTCTCTCTCTATTTTCTCTCTCTATTTTCTCTCTCATGATCGACTTTCTCTCTCTAAGAAGGTCTATGAATCATGTACCGAGTCTTGTCTTCATCTTTTAGGGGCTCATGTTGACTATAATAAGATAATTCGAAGTTGCTTTGATATCCATACTGTATGTCAACCTCATTTGATCATATCAAGTATCTTTTAAATTCACTATTAATGAACTTTATTGATTGATCCTGATCTAATCTGTGCTTCACAATTTCTTGATCAAGTCACTTAAATCTGACCCTCAGATTAGAGACCCTGAATTGCCCTGGTATCTGGATGGTCCGACACATCTGGTCAACAGTCCTCTTTTTTTATGATTTAATCTTATTATATTTATAGGATAGAAATTAATGATGATTTGATATTTTAAATAGGATTAGCTGATTCTTCTTACGAAGTCTGAAGATCTAAGATGAACGAGGTAAGTGGTCTTACACTCTTTATTTATTTTTTTAAATTTTCATGATTTTCATGCATATTTTCTTTTATTAATGAAATCATATTTTTTTATAAAATAAGGATCAGTATATGTGGTATGAAAAATCATATTTTATGATGAGCATTGATTTCATGAATATGTCTTATGAAAATAGCATAATTATGAAGCATGAATTTCATTATTTTTTTCTATTTATGTATATGTATGTTTTAAGAAAAAGATATAAGGATTTCAAAGGCTCTCAGATAGCTATGAACGAATCCCTTCGAAAAGGTCGACATCTGGAGCTAGCATCTACACGAAACATGACCCTGCCAGCGAGTATAAAATTGGCGCATGAAATAAACTCTGTCGATTAAGAAACATGGCCCTGTCATGGGTATAATAGTGATCTTAGCACGAATATCTAGGAGCAATATTTTGAAATTTGATATGAATACATAATAAGAATGATTTATGATTCATGATTATGAAATATACATGATTTTATGCATGCATAATTGGTTTATGACTTATTTTATTATATGCTCTATGAAATACTTTATTTTATATTATCTGTTATTTTTTAAATATTATATTATCATGAAAAACTTATGCTGGATCCGATAAGAAAGCGCAAGTTCTACTTACTGGACTAGTGTAGCTCATATTCTTTTTATTTTTTCTTTTCTTATATAGAGATATAGTGCTAGGACCGATGAAGAAAATTCAGGCTTCGAAGATCTGCGTAGCAAGCTTGAAAATTTGGTAGTAGAAGTTAATTTATTTTATGATCACGAACTTATAATAAATAATTATGAATTTTGAGATATGAATTTGTATTTATTTTTGGATTTAGATGCTCTGAACCAATATTGGTTTAATTATTTGATGAATAATGGAATTGAATCTTTTTATTTGATGGATTTTAGATGATTATGATGGATTGGCTTCGTGTTATCATGGGTCCTATCCCTCGGTAGCATGGTCGTGTTATGTCCCAGATTTGGGATGTGACAGTATGGTATCAGAGCTTAGATTATGATCATTGGAGATTATGATATAACTGATTAGGATATGATAGAATAATATCAGAGCTTAGGTTTAAGATCACTGAGATTATGAAGTGATAACAAAATTTTATGTATGATCAATAGGATGTGACAGAGTGGAGTATGATAGATAATATCAGAGCTTAAGATTATGATCATTAAGGACGTGATAGAATGATATAAAGTTTAGGTTATGATCACTGGAGAATATGACTTAACTGGTATTTGAGCTTAAGGTTATCATTATTTGGGATGGTGACTTTAGTGATATTTGAACTTGAGGCTAAGATCATGAGGAACATGATAGATATAAAAGAAAGGATTCAATAATTTGATTTCGAATCAATAGATATTATGATGAAATTTATGCATAAGTGGCATATGATGTCTATAATAGAATTGATGAATTATATCTTGGATTCTAATTAGTAGGATTGACCTGAGTACGAGAAGTGTTGATCCTGGAATGAAGTGGGAGGTATTGATATGTTATGTTGGGTATATCCAATGACGTTGGAATGCTAAACTTATATGGATAAAGGATATAATAACTTTGCTGATTTTGATGTTAATTTTTTTGTAAAGAAATGTTGGTTTGGAAGTTGTCTAAATGATTGTAAGGTAAATTGAAGGTTAACTCAAATTAATTCTAGATATATTGGATTCTTAAGGAGTGGTGAAGCTTATGTAATAAGTTCAAACATAGAAGGTGGATGAAGATTTAATTTTGATGTGTTATGCCTAAGAGATAGTAATGACAAGAAAACTTAAAATTTTGTCTTAAGTTTTATATGAAATCTGAAAGTTGGATCTATCTTTGATTAATTTAACATACCAAGATATTTTTATTTTTTGATAGACTTAGATAATTTGGTAAGTTGAGATTAGAGTGCGCAGCAAAAGTGTGGTGGTCTGAATTGATTAGAATCATTAATCTTTTAAATCAAAAGATATTATAGAATATATTAGTTGTAAATAAGGAAGGATTTTATTGATAATAAAAGGATACTATAGATCTTAATCTACTCTGATTATAGCTCGATAATTTTTGTCAGTAGGTTATTTTATTGTAGATAATATCAAGAAGAACCCTAGATATCTCAAGCATATTATTAGTAGCTTGATAGTTTTGTTATTAGTCTAAAATGCTACAATTCTTCGAAAAAGTGGTGAAATCAATAAGAAGAATGAGTTTGAGATTTCAAATAATTTGACATAATAAGATCATGATAAATAAATAATATGTAAGATATTATTGAAAGTGTGAGAATGACATGATGAGTGTATATTTTAAGTACATATCTCAAACAATATAACTTAATTTTGAGGACGAAATTATTTAAAGGGAGAGAGAATGTAGCACTCACCCCAATTGGGCCCAGAATCAGCCCACAGTCCAAAAAAAAAAAAGAACGAGAAGAAGACTCCTCTTCTCCGATGAATCTCAATCGGAGAAGAGTTCTAGGATCCTTAAAACTCTAGGACCCCCTATAAATAAGACTCCCCTCTCCCTCACGAGCCTCCACCGATGACTGTTGAGCTCAATTCTTCCCCTTTTTCCCTTGGAAGCTGCGGCACTCTCTTCTTGTATTCATCGAAAATCGGAGGTCGAAGAGGCCACCGGAGTTCAGATAAGGTTCAATCTTTCTTCCTCTCCCTATTTTCTTTCTTCTCGTGGTTTTAGACTCTTCGTTGGCCGTTGGGATCGTCGAAAATTCCATGAATCATGAAATCTCTGTTCGGTCGGAATTTTTTTTCTCTCTTTTTCGGCCACCAACGCCGTCGGTTGCGATGTTTGATCTCCGAGATCAGACCCCCTTCTCTCTCTCTCTCTTTCTTTGAGTGCTTGGTTGTCGGCGACCGGCCAATGGCCGAAAATCATGAAGAAAGGAGACGGATCCCCTGTTTTTCGAAGAAAAAAAAAAGAAGGAAAGCTTACCGGCCAAATCTAATCGCTGGCTAGCTTATGTGGTTGGCCATCGCAGCCGAACCTCCGATCGAGCCACCACCCTCGTCGGAGCTAAGTCGAAACCCCTCTGCCCATCCCCTGTTTCGGCCCAAGGGAGGTCGCGAAAAGAAGGAAAAGTAAAGAAAGAAGAAAAGAAAAGAAAAAAAAAGGAAAAAGAAAAAAAGAAAAAAATAGAAAAAAAATAAAGAATTTTCTCTCTCTTTGCTCTCTCCTCTCTTTACCTTCTCTCTCCAGTTTCTCTCTCTAAATTTTCTTTCTTTTTTCTCTCTAGATCTTTTATCTCTTTTTATGAATTTTGTCTCTCTAGGATTATTCTCTCTCTCTGATTACATCACAGACCCTAGGATAAACTTGAGATGAAAATATGATAACTTGAGATTGCTCTGAAATTCGTACAGTAGATTGGATCTCGATCCGATCTTTATTCAAAATTGATAACATCGATCATGGTTAATCTATATTAAGTCATTCTGATACGACCTCTGATGATCTCAATCATGATTGCCACTTTTGAAGGATATGAAGATGAATCTCTCCACTTTCTCTCTCTACTTTCTCTCTCATAATCGATTTTCTCTCTCTAAGAAGGTCTATGAATCTTGTATCGAGTCATGCCTTCATCTTTTAAGAGCTCATATTGACTCTAACAAGATGATTCGAAGTTGCTTTGATATCCATGTTGTATGTCAACCTCATTTGATCATATCAAGTACCTTTCAAATTCATTATTAATGAACTTTATTGATTGATCCTGATCTAATCTGTACTTCATAATTTTTTGATCAAGTCACTTAAATCTGACCCTCAGATCAGAGACCCTGAATTGCCTTAGTATCTGGATGGTTTGACACATCCGATCAACAGTCCTCTTTTCTTATGATTTAATCTTATTATATTCATAGAATAGAAATTAATGATGATTTGATATTTTAAATAGGATTAGCTGATTCTTCTGACAAAGTCTGAAGATCTAAGATGAATGAGGTAAGTGGATCTTACGCTCCTTATTTATTTTTTTAAATTTTTATGATTTTCATGCATATGCTCTTTTATTAATAGAATCATATTTTTTTATAAAATAAGGATCAGTATATGTGGTATGAAAAAGTATGTTTTATTATGAGCATTGATTTTATGAATATGTCTTATGAAAATAGCATGATTATGAAGCATGAATTTCATTATTTTTTTCATCTGTGTATATGTATATTTTAAGAAAAAGATATAAAGATTTCAAAGACTTTCAGATAGCTATGAACGAATCCCTTCGGGAAGGTCGACATCCGAAGCTAGCATCCACACGAAACATGGCCTTATCACGGATATAATAGTGACCTTAGCATGAATATCTGTGAGCAATATTTCGAAACTTGACATGAATACATGATAAGAATGATTTATGTTTCATAATTGTGAAATATATATGATTTTATGCATGCATGATTGGTTTATGATTTGTTTTATTATATGTTCTGTGAAATACTTTATTTTGTATTATCTGTTATTTTCTAAATATTGTATTATCATGAAAAATTTATGCTGGTTCCGATAAGGAAGCGCAAGTTCTACTTACTGGACTAGTATAGTTCATATTCTTTTTATTTTTTCTTTTCTTATATAGAGATATAGGGCTAGGACCGATGAAGAAAATCCAGACTTTGAATATCTGCATAGCACGCTTGAAAATTTGGTAGTGGAAGTTAGTTTATTTTATGATCATGAACTTATAGTAAATAATTATGAATTTTGAGATATGAATTTGTATTTACTTTCGGATTTAGATGCTCTAAACCAATATTGGTTTAATTATTTGATGAATAATGGAATTGAGTCTTTTTATTTGATAGATTTTAGATGATTATGATGGATTGGCTTCGTATTATCATGGGCCTTATCCCTCGATAGTATGGTCGTGTTATATCTCGGATTTGAGGCGTGACAGGATGAGTATCACGAAGCTCAAGGTGTAATAGATCATTCTCGAAGGTTGTGTTCAGATCAAGTTTAAGTGGTTCAAAATTATTTAGTGACGAGACATCAATAACAATGATAGATTTTGAAGGCTTACTATGATTAGATGATATAGGAGGAGTCTTTTCCCAAAAATGCTCAGCAAATTGAAGGGATATAGGTCAAGAAGCAAGTGCAAGATTAAAGAGATTAAAGAGGCATATATTCCTAAAAAGTTACATACGTGAGCTTACCATAGGCAAAGCCAATAAAAATTCCACACATCACTTAATGCTTCATTAATTGCTCATCATGATTGATCATGATTGGTGGTGAGGCGATAAGGAGCCAATTAAAGCTAACAAAAAACTTTGCCTATGGTAGAACGAGCCTACCTAAAAATTTTTCCATAGGCGAGAGATAGAGAGCTTCCGACCAATGATAAAAGAGGAATCCTATTAATTAAATATACAAACGTGTGAACTGCTTCCCACAAAATTCATGAGGTATGGAGGATGAGACGAGAAGGATGCAAGTAGTTCCAATGATACGACAATGCTTTTGTTTGGAGACATCATTATATTCTGGTGTCAAAACATCAGCTAATTGCAATAAAGTTCTATGGGATCTACGTTGATTCTTGACAACATTTTATAGGTACTCACTATTAGAATCAAAATGGGACATTCTGTCTTTGACAATTGAGTTTTGATCATGGTCGTCCAATCAATAGAAACAATCAGGATATCAAACTTAGGGTGAAGCAAGTAGATCCAACTATATCTTGAACATTCATTTATGAATAACATTTAATAGGTAGGTTGTAATAGCCTAGCTGATTTCTTTTTGGGCTCCTAGACCGGCCCAAAATAACTAAGCCCAACTAAATTACATGCCAAGCATGTGAGTGGAGAGGAGGAAGAAGACTCCTATCAGGAGTTTCTATCAGGAGTTTTCTTCCCTCCCAATTTTGCCAAATACCGAGATTTAGGGCAACTAAATTTGGAGAAAAATTATGCTAAAACTTGTTTATAAATAGTGATCCCCTCTTCCATGAAATTTTATTATCAATTTTTCAAGAAATCACCACAGATTTTGAGTTCTTCTTTTGTGTCCTCTTCTTGGGATTTTACCAGAGAGATCATCGATTTTCCTCATCTGATGATGTTGGACTTACGTACGATACCTAAGCATTGATCTTCTTTCTTTTCAGGGCTTATTGCTATCATTTAGAGCCAGCGAACCACTAATGTTGGGTAAGAACTGGGCCTTCCTTATTTTGAGTCCTTTTCCTTATTTTACCGACCACTGGCAATTGTGGCCACTGCCAGGGTCGTCTCCTTATCAGTGTCAGATGCTGTTGTCGGCCATCAGCCCAGGTCACACGGCCATGGAAGGATGAAAAGGAGAGGAGAGGGGGCTCGGCTGCCTTATTTTAAAGTAGAAGAAGAACAAAGTGAGAAGGCTATCTCTTTTCTCTCTCTTTCCTCTTTTATCTCTTTCTCTCATACTAGCTAAGTTGAGAAAATTTGTGGAAAAAAATAGAGAGATTTAGAGGACTTGGAGTGGACTCTTGGAGAGTCGGTAGACTAGGATTTAAGTTGAACAATTTATATTTTATTATTTTTTATTAATATTGAGAATGATTTTGTAGGAGAACAATCTTTCGAAGATGAGATCTTCGAGCAGGTTCCTTAGCACTTGGTTTGTAAACTAAGATGTAGATTGATATTTAGCATGTTTAAATTCATCGTCATGAGAGGTAATGATCCCTGGATACAATCATCAGTATATATATTAATTTATGCATTGCATGTTTTTGTTTCTCGAAGTTGGTATATGTTTTGTGATTGTCGACATGATTGATTATATTTTTTTGTATTATATGTTGTATGAAATATTGATGATTTTGTATGATTTGAATTATGGCATCGGCTATTGAAAATCTTGAAAAGAACATAATATGATATAGTAATTTTTTGATATTATTAAAATTTAATAAATTGATAAATAGGAAAGGGATATACTAAAGTCAATAAGCCAATATTGAGAAGGATTATCTAAAGAAGCTGGAAAAGCAAAGCAAGCAGGAGTGTTACCAAGACATGAAATGCTTATTAAATCATCTCCTGGGCCTGGATTGTAGTCAAGTAGCCTTCAGTAAAGGGCGGTATCTTGTCGAATGGTGTTGGTGCAACTATAAGACCAAAAGAGGAAGTTTCATCATTCTTCTAGACAGCACAATCAAACTTCATGTGTCCTACTTGCTTGCAGTAATTGCAACAAACATGCGATAGATCAGTGCATGCTCCAGAACCAGTAGGTAGACAGGAACTACTACTAGATTTGATAGCAACATGAACAGAATCTTCTTTAAATGAAATTGTCACAAAAATATCATCTAGAGTTTCTTCCGCAATAATAGTGCCGAATCAACTGTAGGTAGTGGATCCTAATGCAGAACAAAAGCTCAAACATACTCAAAGCCATCTTAAAGTGCCATTAAGATTTGCACAAGATGAGTCTCTTCATGATGCATGTAATAATCCAAGCATCAGTAGTACACTTAGGCTCTGTAAGAGCCAACTAATCCCAGAATAGTGACACCATAGAATGAAAACGGGACTAGCCGGCTCTTTCTTTTGTTTCATAGACCTAATATCTATGCCAAGCTTATATTTGTGGGAAAAATGGTTTTGAATATATCGATTAGCCAAGAAGTCCCAAACTTATTTTGTAGTCATATTTTCCAAATTGCATACTAATGGTGGGAGAGGTATGGTGTTAGCAATCCAGGTAATAATTTACCGTTATCCATGTCCCATTCATTAAACATAGCAATCTCATTATCACCAAGATGCTCCTTCTCACTAGTGACATATTCCCTTTAGGCCTTTTCCTTTAATAAGGCTATGAATAAGATATGACCAATAGCTATAGTTGGCACCATGTTCAGCTAACTTGATAGAGGTGGGCTGAAAAATATCAGAATCCACTTTAGAACTGAGTAAATATTAGTGGGCTGCCAGTTTTGTTAGTAACAAAACAACTATAAAATGTAGAACCACATAAACAAGTTGGGAAGGCAATGGACCAAGATTTCTGAAGTTTAAAGAATTTCTACCTGGCTTAGTCAATTGGCAATGTCGTCAGGCCGAGCCTGCACTGGAGCAAAAGAGGCAAAGTTAATCACAATGAAGCTACAGTCTTCATAGAGCAGATTGCATTAGGTTGGAGTAGAGACTTTGTGGTTGAAGTAAAAGTAAGAGCACAACCGAACTCAAAATTGCAGACCTTCTAATACCATGACAAAATATGGTAAAAAAAAAAAAAATGAAAAAAAAATTTTTATTTGCATTCTTGAGTAGCTCTTTATTTATAGAGGCGTACAAATGCAAAACAGGTATGATACATGCAGTACATTATACGATGTAGGGATGAATAAAGAATTCAAGTTTGCTGTCAGATGAAAAAAAGAAGCAGATTATAATACAATACAAACTAGTCAGACTATCTTTATAATACTCGAAAAGTACCATGAGCCCCCTAATGGAAGCTCCAAACAATAGAAATATATTTTTACAGTATTATGCATTTAAATATTACAAATGGAAAACTAGTTTCTAATTGAATGAGAACAAGAACATGCAAGAGTAGAAATTAATATTCTCAAAAAAGCAAGAAATATATGCTACATAGATATGGGTTTCCAATGGAACACAGGAGAGTCTCCTTAACAAATGATTGAAAACATCTAGGAAAGGCCCAAAATGATGACAACTATTAACTATACTTTATGTGATCACTATTGCATTGCAAAATGTGAATAGCTGAGCTAATTAATTTTTGACCAATGTTAATAGGTGCACTTGGATTAGAGGAATGCAGCTACAGATCCAACTACCTTGGAGCCAGGATTTGCCATTGGTTTCGTCTAAAAACTCATTAGGTAGAAAGCATAGAGCCAGCTAATATATGAGAGCTTGCCTGTATCGGATGCAATTTGATATTCATTTTTTGAAGCTTTTGGCAACAAGGCAAAACTATGTTCAGAAACCATTGTAAAATTTTAATTCATTCCATGAGATTTGGCTTGGTACATTCCAGTTCTATGGAAAAGAATCCAATATATATATTTTAAATCTTAATACATGTGTTATCCCATATAAGTTTAGCGATTGAATTGATCAGAATGTCTCTGAATAGAAAAAGAAACATGATTCACGTCTCCCTAAACATATCCGACAAGAAAGACCAGAGAGAGAGAGAGAGAGAGAGAGAGAGAGAAGAAAACTATATGGTAGAAAGGAACATAAGCACTATGGCAGTAGAAGGAAAGAGAGCGAGAACAGAGGAAGACACCCCCAACGTTTGCTTATCTTTTCCCCTCTCTCCCTTCTTATTTTTTGAGGGTTAAGGGGGGCTGAAAAAGCCAGCCACCCGGTTCTATTTATTAGAAGTCGAAGTTACAGAGAAGGGAGTTCGACGGAATAGTTACCAGAGATATAGGGAGGGTTGTAACAGGGGAATTACAGCTACACTTTCAGCAGTTACAGAGTTGCATTAATGGGGTCCGGAACCTTAATATCCCGGCCCAAAATGTGCCCACGTCGAATTGGGCCTGGTCTACTTGATTGATCCAGCCACCAAGAAAAAACAGTCCTGGACGAATTTTAAAGCACCAAAAAAAAAAAAAAAAAAAGACAAAGGAAAAAAGAAGGCTCCCAATGGGATAGAGAGACATGGCCCTCTATGGAAATCGGAAGGAAATCTTCTCCAATGGAAATCAGGTGAGAGTTAGATTCTACAGCTCCTCTCTAAAAACAATGGCCCTCTTCCCTCCATAATGCTCCACAGTCGATGACCCTTCCTTCCTCCTTTTCTATCTCTTTCTATTTTTCTCTTTTTTGATTCCAGATAACCTTCATTGTGCCTATCAGAATCAAAGTCATAGCTTGCCGGAGATAAGGTAAGAATCTCTCTAATCCTTCTCTTCATCTTTCACAACTCATGGGTGTTGGGACTTGGCCAGCAATCGTCGGAATTATTTAAAAATCTAGATCTATAATTTCAACTATTTTTGTCTCCCAAATTTCTTTTGTTTCCGATACCATTCATCACTGTTGATCATCGGACTAGGGACCCTCGACTGCACCGCTATGGGTCGCATCTCCGGCCACCATCTTTCTGGCGCAAGGATCCTTTGTTTCGGAGAAAAGAGGGATTCAATAGAGTCCCCTATTTCACCCCCAAACCATGAGGAAGAAGGGAAAAAAAAAAGAGAAAAAGAAAGAAAAAATAAAAGAAAAAAGAAAAGAAAATAAATAGAATAAAGTTCTCTCTCCTCTTCCCTCTCTCTTCTCTTTCCTCTCTCCTCTCTCTAGTTTCTCTCCCCACTCTCTCTAATTTATCTATCTATAATTTTCTCTCTCTAAATTCTCTCTCTCTCTCTCCTAGGGTTTTTTGGATCTCCAAGAAACTTTCAATGAATGAACGATCCTAGTAAAGGAGGTTCTGACCTGTAGTCATCGAATAGTATGTCGGTACTGACCCTAATTAGACTAGTTACTACTAAATTGATCATCCATAATTTTTATTGAGTCATTTGTATACTAGTTCAATCATGATTTGATGAAATCACCTTGTCCAAATCGATTGGGATGCCGGATAGTGTCACTTGACTGGTCTTATTCCATCTTGTTAATTTTTCCCTCTTTTGATATTATTTCTCTACTTGATTTATGAAGAGCCTCTAGTCTTATCAATTTGAATCCGAATTGATCCATTAGACAGTCTTTGAACCATCCTATTAGTTAGATAATATATCTACAACATCCGAGTTTCGATCCAGTATCATAAGATCTGATCTTTATTGATCTTTATCAAGTTTTTGAATCTTAGCCGACTTTAATTAGATGAAGTTACTTGATTAAATTGACCCCTGATTGTTAAACGACATATTGATCTCCACTTTGGTTCTTGTGGGACGCTACTAAGTTGATCATCCTTGATATCTATTGAACCACCTATCTCTTAGTCTAATCTTGATTGAATGAAATAATGATCAGATCGACCAACACCGTTGGATGCGACGTCTATCAATATTGTTTTATATAATTACTTGTAGCTTTCCTAATTATTGAACTTGATTCTCTATAGGGGTGTGATCATCTCGACAAGATGATGTCCAATGGTGGGTTCTATAATATGATCTGTTTGTTTAAATATTTAAAATAAAATCTTTGAAATTGTTTAGATTTGTCAAAGTATTTATGACGTATATAATGCTTCACTTTTTTTAGATTTATTGATAAATTATAAGACTATTATATTAATAACTTTTGAATCATACTATTCATAATGCATGAATTTGATGAATAATATTTTGTTATTGAACATATCTTATTTTAAAATATCATGATGATGTATGATCGAAAATATTGATCTTATTTGAAATTATGTTTGATTAATTTCAAACTGATATATGAAATATGATTTGTGAAAAAAATTTTGATTCGAGATGACTTAAACTCTCAGCCTAACTATATTAAAGATCCTACCAATAGGGATTAATATGTTGGTATTTGATTAGTCCTGAGAATTTATGTCGCAAGCAAATACACGACATACCGCAAGGAGATACGTGATGTGCCACCAGCAGATTTGCATTCCTAAGAACCTTACTATAAGATGATATATACCATGTTGCAAGATGACACACAGCTTGCCATAAGCAAACATGTAGTATCATAACCCTACCATAGAAAAATATGGTCACAGCTAATGACTATGGGATGAACTTGATATTTTTTAAAAATTAGATTCACGAAACAAACTTGAATTTTGGAAAAAACTAAATTTGGTGTGAATAATATTTTGATAATGGTGTATATTAGAAATTGATTTCGAACTGATAAATTCTACATACCTACTCTCTATAATGATTATTTACTTTATTGTTTGATTTTATTGGATTGAAATGTTCATTGCTTGTTGGTCTATTTAGTCTATTAACCCATACTTTATCATTTTTATAAATTTTGAGAACTAAGATGACATAGGAATATGTATGGAAGAGTTATTAAAAATAGAACTTTGATGCTTTTATTTTAGATTAAGAGTTTTATTGAATTTGATGTAAGATCTTTTGAATTTCATTGAATTCATGTGACTTTAAATTTAAATTTTAGTTAGTTAAATTCGGACTTAATTTATTGACAAATTATTTTACTATTACTTCATGATAGTATGATAAGATTCCTTGCATATTTATGAGGACAGTTTCCTATCAGTCGGTGGTTATCGTGACTCCTGGCTTATGATCTCAGATCAGGGGTGTGATAGGAACATGCCAAAGGATAAGAAAAAATAGAGCTATAGCGATGATGATTTCAACTTTCAGCCAGTTATAATTAAACCATTTTGATCTTTAACCAAATAGCTACATACTCAGCCATTTTTTTCTGTTTGCAAATGATTGACCGATCATTAAAAGCATGAATACCATCAGTAGCAAATGAAGCAAGAGACTTATGTTTGTTGAAAAATAATCTAGCATTCCTCTCTGTTGGTGCAAAAATCTGCCTGCGCCGGAGAAGCTGGAGTCGGGGAAGCCGCGGTCGCCGCCGAGACCTGCAAAGGAAGTCTAAACCGGAGGTGGGGTTGCTCCGACAAGACCCTCCGACGCTCAAGTCAGTTCTCTACCTCAACAAGAATGGAGTGCTCGAATGGAGAATTTAGCAGAGTTTTGAGATGAGAAATGAGCTTAGAGAATAACGTATCTGGATCCCCCTTTTTATAGGCGGGGGAGGTAACGGATTGATGGCGACACCTGTAACCGTCTGGTAGTGGGCCGTCCGTGGTCAGGGGAATTTATTGCGAGAGGTAGTGGAGCGGAATCGTGGCCATCACCGTAGCTCACCACGTGGAATCTGTTGCAGGGAGTGGAGCAGCGCCCGTTGTCGTGACTTGCCAGCGGATGGGAGAATCGCCCGGTATCCGTCGCGGAAGGTGGAGCAGGTTCGTGGCCGTTATTGTGGCCTGCCAGGGGGTAGTGGAGCTGTGCGGAATCCGCCACAGGAAGTGGAGCAGGGCGGCGATGGTTACTGCGGCCTGTCAGGGAATGATGGAGCTGTGCGGAATCCGCCACAGGAAGTGGAGCAGGGTCGTGGCCGTTTTGGTGGCCTGCCAGGGGGCGCGGATCTGTTGATTGAAGCTCGGCAGTGGTCGGAGCTCGGCCTCTGTAGAGGTCCGGGAGAGGTCCTCCTGGCGGCTGGGGTCGTGGGTGGAGTCTGACTTCCGTGGGAGTCCGGGCGGAACCGTGTTGCAGCTGATGTCGGAGGTGGAGCCCGACTCCCGTAGGAGCCCGGGCGGAGTCGTGCTGCAGTTGATGTCGGAGGCGGAGCCCAGCTCCTGTAGGAGTCCGGGCGGAGTCCTCTGCAATCAAAGTTAAAGGTGAAGTCCGGCTCTCGTAGGAGTCCGGACGGAGCTTACCAGCAGTTGATACTGAGAGCGAAGCCTGGCTCCCGTAGGAGTCCGGGCGGAGCTGTGCTGCAGCTAATGTCGGAGGTGGAGCCCGGCTCCCGTAGGAGTCCGGGCGGAGCCGTGCTGCAGTTGATGTCGGAGGCGGAGCCCGGCTCCCGTAGGAGTCCGGGCAGAGCCATGCTGCAGTTGATGTCAGAGGCGGAGCCCGGCTCCCGTAGGAGTCCGGGCGGAGTCCTCTGCAATCAAAGTTAAAGGTGAAGTCCGGCTCTCGTAGGAGTCCGGACGGAGCTTACCAGCAGTTGATACTGAGAGCGAAGCCTGGCTCCCGTAGGAGTCCGGGCGGAGCTGTGCTGCAGCTGATGTCGGAGGCGGAGCCCGGCTCCCGTAGGAGTCCGGGTGGAGCTGTTCTGAAGTCGGCGGTGGAGCCCGGCTCCCGTAGGAGTCCGGGCGGAGCTGTGCTGTGGTTGATGTCGGAGGCGGAGCCCGGCTCCCGTAGGAGTCCGGGCGGAGCTGTTCTGAAGTCGACGGCGGAGCCCGGCTCCCGTAGGAGTCCGGACGGAGCTGTTCTGAAGTCGGCGGTGGAGCCCGGCTCCCGTAGGAGTCCGGGCGGAGCTGTGCTGTGGTTGATGTTGGCGGTGGAGCCCGACTCCCGTAGGAGTCCGGACGGAGCTGTTCTGAAGTCGGCGGCGGAGCCCGACTCCCGTAGGAGTCCGGGCGGAGCTGTTCTGAAGTCGGCGGCGGAGCCCGGCTCCCGTAGGAGTCCGGGCGGAGCTGTGCTATGGTTGATGTTGGCGGTGGAGCCCGGCTCCCGTAGGAGTCCGGGCGGAGCTGTTCTGAAGTTGGCGACGGAGCCCGACTCCCGTAGGAGTCCGGGCGGAGCTGTGCCATTATCGATTCCGCCGAGGGTTTCGGCTGTGGGTATTTTATACCCAACACCAGTCCCCCTACTTCCGAGTTTGAATTTCAAGCGAAGGAAGTACACAGAGAGAGAGATGGGTACAGCCGGAACTGTCCCTTCGAATCCTGCGCACTGTCACCTCCAGATATTTTGGCATTAAATGAGCGCGTGCCGGAGTCTTTTCGAATTGGAGTGGTATGAGGGGACGCTTCAAAAATCTCGTAGGTACACTGGTCTAGGTACAGCGCAATTATGATCCTGCCAACCGTCAGCCACTTTTAGCCGTCTGCCAGGGGGAGTGGGACACGTGTCGGATGCGGACTGGCCTGGGGGATTCGCGATCATTATGGCGTCGGATCCCAGGGTCTATTTAAACCCGTCCTCCCCCCTTCAGGCGTCCTACTCCATTCCTGAGTTTTCGCTGGTGTCTGTCTTCTCTTCGAGAGCCTTGCTCTAGTGAACGTCTTCTCGAGCCGTAGGTGCCTCCCGTTTCTCGTCCCCCAGGTCCCTCAGAGCAATATAGGTTAGTGTCAACCTTCCTCTCACCGCCTAGGGGCTTCTCCTCTCTTTATTACTTTTGCGCCTCCCTCTGAGTTAGCCTTCGACGTCTCGTTCCCCTTTCGGTCTGTCTTTTTAGGGTCCTTCAGATCCTCCCTTCGAAACTACTCAAAATGTCTTCTGACTCTTCTGCTCCCGGCAGTTCTGAGAGTTCTTCCGCTTCAAACCCCCAGGTCACTGTCTCTGTGGATGAACTTGTGTCAGGGGTAGAGCCTCGCCCGGTTTTTGCACCGGGCGCTATTCCCTGTTCGTCGACTTCGGATGAACTCCTTCTGATAAGGGTTCGGTATAGGGTTCCTCCGGAGTACTACCTGGAGCTACCCGGCCCCTCTGACCGGGCCAGCACTCCACCTCCCGGTCGCTTCTGTTTGTATCAGGAAGCGTTCCGTGCCGGACTCCGGCTTCCGCTTCCTGTCTTTGTTGCTGCCTTCTTCCGCTTCTTGGACATTTCTCTCGCCTCCGTGACCCCGAATTCCTTTAAGTTTTTGATAGGGTTTCTCTCCCTCTGCCACATAGCCGAAGTCCAGCCGTCCCTCTCCTTGTTCAGGCATTTTTATACCTTCAAACGCCATCCTTCGACGAAAGACTGGTGGTACTTCTCCCCCTAGTTTGGTAAGAAGGGGCTGCTGAAGGGTGCCCCTTCTTCGATTCACAATTGGAAGGAAAAATTTCTCTTCGTCCACTGCCCGACCCTGGAACTGGGCCTGCCCCCTTGGGGGTCTCTGAGGGATTCCGTCCGCCGGGCTCCCAGCCTGGGAGAGGACGACCTCCAGGCCACCCAGAAGCTTCTAAGTTATCCCGCTCCTTCCCTTCCTAATCTTCTGAGGGAGCAGCTTCTTTTCAACATCGGCCTGAGCCCTAAGGATCCAGCGAGTATTCATCTTTTCTTATCCTTTCTTGCCTTCCTCTTCTCCTTCTCTTTATTTCTTTTTCCTTCCCACTCTCTTCTTTTTCTTTCTTTCTTTTTTTTTCTTTTTTTTTTCTTGATTGACCGGTGTTGCTTCTTTTTCCCTTTTTCTTTTCTCATCATTTTTTTCATCATCATTTTTTTTTTTTTTTTTAGCAATGGACGCCGAAGCAACGCGGATGCTCGCCAGGGGCATGAGAGCTCAGAAGAGAAAGGACGCGGCGGCCTCCGGATCGGCGAAGAGGGCCAGGGTGGAGGAGGCGAGCTTGGCCGCGTCCGTCCAGGCGGCCCCGGCCATCGACATTCCTTTAGATGCCGCGCCAGTGGCCCCCCGGGCTTCCTCGAGGAGCCCGCCGACTGGGGCCCCCGCTCCGAGGGTTCGCCCCACGGAGGCACCTGCCGCGGGAAGGAGGAGGAAATCGGTGGCTCGCAGAGCGAGTAGCCACCGAGCTGCTGCAGACGAGTCCGTCTGCTCCGAGGGGGGATCGGAGAACCCCTTCAACGACAAGGACCTGATCAAGCGGCTGCTCGATGGCTGCATCCTGTCCGACGTTGTGGAGAGGATCGACCGCACCGATCCCGAGCAGCAGGCTTGGGACTCTTTGGGGTCCTTCCTCGAGGTAAGCGGATATTTATTTACACGGTCACTCGGCCTTTGTTGTAATTCTCTATCCGTCCTTGCAGATTGGGCACCAGCTCTTCGCCTATGTCGAGGCGACGAGCCGCATGAGAAGGGACCTCCTTCAGGCGGAGGAACGCCGTCAGGCCGAGGTGGCTCGCCTCCAAGCGAAGACGGTCGAAGTAGCCACCCTCCAGGAGGCCCTGGAAAGAGAGAGGCAAGCCCGGGAAGAAGAGAGACAAGCCCGGGAAGAGGAGAGACGGATCTTGGAGGAGTCGGCGAGGAAGGCGGAAGCTGAGGTCGCCCATTTGGTCGAGCAAACTCCGGTTCTGGTCTCGGAGGCCAAGGCCCTTGCGGTGGAGGAGTTCAAGGCCTCCGCGGAGATGAGGGAACTGAACGTCCAGTTCGGCCAGGAGGCGTTCACCAAGGGGTTCGAGCTCTGCCAAGAGAAGGTGGCCAGCAGATACCCCGACCTCGATCTCGGCTTTCTCGAGGAGTCTGAAGACGAGGCCGGCCCCTCGTCCGCCACCACCGCAGTCGCACCCCCCGCACCGAGTTCTCCACCTCCTGCCCCTGAGGTCTGAGACCTCTGATCTTGCGCCCTTATTTTGTCGCCATATTTCCTTTTTATTTGTCTTCAAAATTATTCAACCAATAAAGTCGAATTTCTTGTTGTGGATGGCTTCTTCTTCCCCCTCCTCCCTCTTTCTGCTTTTCTTCTTGCAATGAGTCGATCTTTAATGCTTGCACTTTCCGATGGCAGTGCCCTGCCGAAGCACTCCCCTTGCCCCTGGGGGTCCCGCTGAAATCGACAATCCAGCAGTTGAAAAAGGAGGTCCTCCACTTGACGAAGAAGTTGAAGAAGTCGGAAGGCGAGCTCCGCAAATC
This sequence comes from Elaeis guineensis, assembly GCF_000442705.2. NCBI lineage: Eukaryota > Viridiplantae > Streptophyta > Magnoliopsida > Arecales > Arecaceae > Elaeis > Elaeis guineensis. The sequence continues at coordinate 23,894,585 of NC_025999.2, forward strand.
GAGAGAAGGCCATTCTGAAGCCGCCGCTGAGGCCGCCCACTTTAGGAGTCTCCAGGTGAAGGCAATCATGGATTACAGCCGGAGGAAGGCGAACTTCACAAAGGAGCTCGAGGAATGCAAGAAGAGCACCAGCGACCAAATTTGAGCTCAAGAGGCCAGGATCAGCGCCCTTAAGGTGGAGATATCAGCTGCGAAGAGGAAGATCGGCCAGCTGGAAGAAAACTCATCCCGGCTCCTGGCCCGGGTTGATGATGAACAGAAGTGGTCGTAGAAGGTCTCTGACCTCCAGAAGCAGCTTCAAGACGCCGAGGTGAGCCATGACGTGCAGCGGGCCAGTTGGCGCCGGCAAGTGGAAGAGTACAAAGGGAGATTCCGGAAGGCTTCTGACGAGGTTGTTCGTCTCCAGAGGCAGCTGGTTAATAGGGCGCAGCTTACTTCTGCCCAAGATACTGAAGAGCTCCAAGCCTTGAGAGGCACTGTCGAAGGGATTTCTGTCTCCCTTGGGGAGAAGACAGCCGAGCTGCAACAAGTGAAGATTCAACTGGCACTTGAGCGGAAGGCCGTCGCAGACACGGAGGCGGAGTCCGAAGTTTTGCGGAAGTGGCGTCGAGAAGCGGAGGCTGAGAGCCAGCAACTTCGTCGGGCGCTCCAGGATGCGCTACGGAAGAGGGAAGAACTAGAAGAAGCAATGGAGAACCTGAGGCAGTCCTGGTTGAGGGATGGAGTAGATAACCCTAGGTCAGAGGGAGCAGGGCCTCCTTAGAGCTCTTTTGTCTTTATGTCTTATCATGTAGTTGCTTTCTTTTTGTCGTTTTGTCCTTCTTTCCTTGGCCGTCCTGGCTTTGTAGTATGTATATCGGAAATGGAAAAAAGAGCGTTTTGTGTTACCTTGTCCACGCATAGCACTGATATTGTCGTCTGTTGAACTTTTCTTGTCGTTTGGCTTGCTTGACGTAGATGTCGTCGTGGGGGGGGGTCTTTTTCCTTTCATCCGACCTTGTTACGTGGCTGAGTTTCGCCATCATTATTAACCCTCGCTGTAGAAGTGGCGGATGGAGCCCGGCTTCCGTAGGAGTCCGGGCGAAGTCTTCCTTGGCGTAGGAACCCGGCTCCCGTAGGAGTCCGGGTGAAGTCTTCCTTGGCGGCGGAACCCGGCTCCCGTAGGAGTCCGGGTGAAGTCTTCCTTGGCGGCGGAACCCGGCTCCCGTAGGAGTCCGGGTGAAGTCTTCCTTGGCGGCGGAACCTGGCTTCCGTAGGAGTCCGGACCTTCCATTTTGCTCGAGCCGGCGTGAGGTTCTCTTCTCGTTATCAGCCTGGCTTGTGGGGGCACATTAGGGCGCTGTAAGGCCTCTCCCCCCTCCGGTCTAAAAGAACCGGGCCTTCAACTTTGCTCATGTCAGGACGAGGTTCTCCTCCTGTTCCTGACATGGCTGTGGGGGCACATTAGGGCGTTGCAAGGCCTCTCCCCCCATCCGGTCTAAAAGAACCAGGCCTTTGACTTTGCTCAAGTTAGGATGAGGTTTTTCTCCTGTCCCTAACAGGGCTGTGGGGGCACATTAGGGCATTGTAAGGCCTCTCCCCCCATCCGATCTAAAAGAATCGGGCCTTTGACTTTGCTCAAGTTAGGGCGAGGTTTTTCTCCTGTCCCTAACAAGGCTGTGGGGGCACATTAGGGCGTTGTAAGGCCTCTCCCCCCCTCCGGTCTAAAAGAACCGGGCCTTTGACTTTGCTCATGTCAGGACGAGGTTCTCCTCCTGTTCCTGACATGGCTGTGTTTTTGGAGGGATCATATCCAGTCATAATACCTCTATGCTAGGTGGGAGGGGCACGTTAGGCAGAAAGAAAAGTAGATTCAAGGCGAAATAGTAAGTGATACATTTACAGTTTTTCCGCTCCTCCTTGAGGCCCTCCGGTGATGGAGTCGATGGTCCCGATGAGAGGTCGGTCCCCGGGTTGCTCCTCCCTTTTATGCGGTTCAGGCGGTGGGAGGGCTCTTGGCCGGTCTCCTCTACCCTCAGGCCGGCGGCGAATGAATCTGTCGAGTCGACCTCGCCGAATGAGCTCCTCGATCTCGTCCTGGAGCTGGATGCATTCTTCGGTATCGTGGCCGTGGTCGCGGTGGTAGAGGCAGAACTTGTTGGGGTTGCGCTTCCCGGGATGTGTGCGCATCCTCTCCGGCCTAGGGAGCTGCTCCCTGACCTCCATCAGTATCTGGGCCTTCGAGGCGTTGAGAGGGGCGTAGTTGCGAAATCTCCCTGGTGGGGAGCCCCGCCGAACCCTGCGGTCCGGGCTTCTCTGCCTGCGTGCCTGGGGTGGAGTATGGGCGCGCTTATGTCCAGGAGGGGATCGGGAGCGAGGCCGGGCTTCCTTTGGCCTCTTCTCAACTGCGGGCTTACTCGAATCTCCCGCCTGACGCTCCCTTGCTGTCTCTTCGTCCTTCATTTTGAAGGTTTCTTCCGCTCGGGCGTATCCTTCAGCCCGAGCCAGTAAATCAGCAAAATTCCTGGGGTACTTCTTCTCCAGGGAGTACAAAAGATCATTCTTCTGAAGGCCACCCTTCAGGGCGGCCATGGCAACTGACTGGTCCAAGTTCCGGACCTCCAACGCCGCGATGTTGAAGCGGTTGACGTAGGCCCGTATGGACTCCCCTTCCCTCTGCTTGATGTTGATGAGGGACTCCGAACCCTTCCGGGGACGACGGCTGCTGACAAAATGAGCCACAAATTGGTGGCTCATTTGATCGAAGGAAAAGATGGTACCCGGCTTCAGAGCCGAGTACCAGTTCCTCGCTGCTCCCTTCAAAGTAGACGGGAAAGCCCGGCACAAGATGGCGTCAGGAGCGCCGTGAAGCAGCATCATCGTTCGGAAGGCGTCCAGATGATCAACCGGGTCCGACGTCCCGTCGTAGCTTTCGAACTGGGGAAGCTTGAAGTTCGACGGGATCGGTTCCTGCATAATCATTTGGGAGAAGGGAGGGTCAGTGCAAATATCCTCACCATAAGTGGGAGGCGTGTGGCGGAGTTCTTCGATCCGCCGGTTCATCTCCTGGAGCCTCCGGTCCAGAAAATCCTCTCGACTCCGAGTCTCGAGGGTCCTTTGGCAGAACGGGGGCAGGGATCTTCCAGGGGTGGAGTCGTGATCCGATTGAGGGCTCTCTACCCTCGGATTTGTTTTCCCAGGAAGGACGGGGCGGCTGGCCCAGGTGGCCCGCCCTGCCGCCGGGTTCTAGCATTCCGGAGATGCCTTTTTCGGATGCGCCGACGCCTGCGGTTGCTGCTGCTGCATTGCTTGTATGGCTTCGACGAGGCCCCTGACCTGCTGTGCTAGCAAGTCAAATTGCTCCGCGCCGACCGTCGCCGTCGGAGGGGGAGGAGGAGGAGGCTGAGAAACTGGAGGGGAGGCCGGAGCCTGAGATCTGGCCGCGGAGGTCGTAGACCGCCGGGTGGATGCCTTGCACGGAGGCATCGAGTGTCGATCTCGTGAAGGGAGGTTAGGAGCGGGTGACGGAGAGACGGTCAGGGACGGCTCCGTTGAAAACTCCTTTAAGAACAAGGGTGCTGCGAAGACACAGACCCTTCCTCTAGCGCCAATCCTGTTGGTGCAAAAATCTGCCTGCGTCGGAGAAGCTGGAGTCGGGGAAGCCGCGGTCGCCGTCGGGACCTGCAAAGGAAGTCTAAACCGGAGGTGGGGTTGCTCCGGCAAGACCCTCCGACGCTCAAGTCAGTTCTCTGCCTCAACAAGAATGGAGTGCTCGAACGGAGAATTTAGCAGAGTTTTGAGATGAGAAATGAGCTTAGAGAATAACGTATTTCGATCCCCCTTTTTATAGGTGGGGGAGGTAACGGATTGATGGCGACACCTGTAACCGTCTGGTAGTGGGCCGCCCGTGGTCAGGGGAATTTATTGCGAGAGGTAGTGGAGCGGAATCGTGGCCATCACCGCAGCTCGCCACGTGGAATCTGTTGCAGGGAGTGGAGCAGCGCCCGTTGTCGTGACTTGCCAGCGGATGGGAGAATCGCCCGGTATCCATCGTGGGAGGTGGAGCAGGTTCGTGGCCGTTATTGTGGCCTGCCAGGGGGTAGTGGAGCTGTGCAGAATCCGCCACAGGAAGTGGAGCAGGGCGGCCATGGTTACTGCGGCCTGTCAGGGAATGATGGAGCTGTGCGGAATCCGCCACAGGAAGTGGAGCAGGGTCGTGGCCATTTTGGTGGCCTGCCAGGGGGCGCAGATCTGTTGATTGAAGCTCAGCAGTGGTCGGAGCCCGGCCTCTGTAGAGGTCCGGGAGAGGTCCTCCTGGCGGCTGGGGTCGTGGGTGGAGTCTGACTTCCGTGGGAGTCCGGGCGGAACTGTGCTGCAGCTGACGTCGGAGGCGGAGCTCGGCTCCCGTAGGAGCCCGGGCGGAGCCGTGCTGCAGTTGATGTCGGAGGCGGAGCCCGGCTCCCGTAGGAGTCCGGGCGGAGTCCTCTGCAATCAAAGTTAAAGGTGAAGTCCGGCTCTCGTAGGAGTTCGGATGGAGCTTACCAGCAGTTGATACTGAGAGCGAAGCCTGGCTCCCGTAGGAGTCCGGGCGGAGCTGTGCTGCAGCTGATGTCGGAGGCGGAGCCCGGCTCCTGTAGGAGTCCGGGCGGAGCCGTGCTGCAGTTGATGTCGGAGGCGGAGCCTGGCTCCCGTAGGAGTCCGGGCGGAGCCGTGCTGCAGTTGATGTCGGAGGCGGAGCCCGGCTCCCGTAGGAGTCCGGGCGGAGTCCTCTGCAATCAAAGTTAAAGGTGAAGTCTGGCTCTCGTAGGAGTCCGGACGGAGCTTACCAGCAGTTGATACTGAGAGCGAAGCCTGGCTCCCGTAGGAGTCCGGGCGGAGCTGTGCTGCAGCTGATGTCGGAGGCGGAGCCCGGCTCCCGTAGGAGTCCGGGCGGAGCTGTTCTGAAGTCGGCGGCGGAGCCCGGCTCCCGTAGGAGTCCGGACGGAGCTGTGCTGTGGTTGATGTCGGAGGTGGAGCCCGGCTCCCGTAGGAGTCCGGGCGGAGCTGTTCTGAAGTCGGCGGCGGAGCCCGGCTCCCGTAGGAGTCCGGGCGGAGCTGTGCTATGGTTGATGTTGGCGGTGGAGCCCGGCTCCCGTAGGAGTCCGGGCGGAGCTGTTCTGAAGTCGGCGGCGGAGCCCGGCTCCCGTAGGAGTCCGGGCGGAGCTGTTCTGAAGTCGGCGGCGGAGTCCGGCTCCCGTAGGAGTCCGGGCGGAGCTGTGCTGTGGTTGATGTTGGCGGTAGAGCCCGGCTCCCGTAGGAGTCTGGGCGGAGCTGTTCTGAAGTCGGCGGCGGAGCTCGGCTCCCGTAGGAGTCCGGGCGGAGCTGTGCCGTTGTCGATTCCGCCGAGGGTTTCGGCTGTGGGTATTTTATACCCAACACTCTCCTTCCAATAACACCAAGCAATCGCCACTAGCAACATAAGAATAATTCACCCCGCACTCTTTGTGAAATTACATTTGATCCATTCTATACAGAGGTATTCAAATGAAGATTGAGGATGAAGAACTCCCAAGGCCGAGCAAATCACCTTCCAGATGGAACCAGAGATGGGGCAAGTGGAAAAGGTATGTTTCACTATTTCTAGTGATTGAACATACTTCACACAAGGCCCATGATTTTTTTCATGTTTGTTCCCAAGTGTGTCTCTTGTGTTGAGCATTTTATGCCATGTCAGCCAAAGGAAGCACTTGATTTTATGTGGTATGCTGAGGCTCCATAGAGTGGGTGCGAAATTATAGTTGATGCCTCGTAAGCTCAAGAATTTATAAAGGGGAGAAGTTGAGAATGTACCTTTGCTTTCTAATCTTCAGATGAATCAATCTTTAGTATGGTTGAGATTGACTTGAGATAGAAGATTTGGGAGGTCAGCAAATTGAGATTTTGTTTCATTAGAAGGATTGGATGGCAGCTTGAAGGACCAATTGTGGGTCCTATGATTGAAGAATTGTGTGACCACACCATTTTTTTTACGGTTGTGGGAGTAAAGACAAGGAAAGATGAGTTTGAGTAGTGCATCATAAATCTAGAGATCTTTCCAAAAGAGAATTTGTTTTCCATTACCAATTTGGAAAAAGATCGAATTCTGAAATGTTGGGAGTGATTTCACCACATCTCGTCAAAGACCAGAGCATCTTCTTGTCAGGTACCGATTGGTAGAGAGTCAAACTTTCTTGTTGTAAGCATGATTGATTTAGTTCTTCCAAAGCCCAAACTTAGTTGGTAGCATCCTCCATCTTCATTTGGAAAGTAGAATAGTGTTTAGTACATTGATATCTTTTGTCTCAAGTCCTCCTTCCTCTTTCTAAGTACACAATCTTTCAATTCATTTTACAAGACAATCCAATGGTAGTTGCAGCACTAGACAAAAAGAAGGATCATTGACACCTATCAATCCTTTTAACAACCTAAGATGGGAGTTTGAAATGAGACACACAGCAGGTGGGCAAAGCTATGAGAATGGAATTGATCAAGGTGATTTGGCTAGTAATGGATAAGAACTTGCTCTTTTAGGTGGATAAGTGGGACTCAACTCTTTATATAAGAACCAACCTGTTGCGGCCAATCGCCTCGTCGTCCGATCGTCGGGGAGCGTGCACCTGCAAAAACGAGAAGTCCGCACTGACCGGAGGTGGCTCCGGCGGGGACCCTCCGACGGTCAAGTCAGAGAGGTGACTGGGCAACAGTGAAATGAAGACAGAGAGCTCGATCGAGAGAGAGAGAGGGAGAGGGAGGAGCAAGCCTGTGGTCTCGAAGGCGAGAAGTGGGGAGATGGAGCGGATCCCTTGCACTGTTGCCTTCTCCGATTTATATAGTGGAGCACGGTATGGCGTCGTCATTAATGGCGCAGACAAGTGAGGAATTGTCAACTCACTGTAGACTGTCAGAGTCGCCGTGAAAGTGTCATGTCGCCGTGGGGCTGTCAAATCGCTAGGGTTGACAATGCCCTCGGCGGGACAATGTCCCTAGATGGCCGTGCCGCATGCGGCTGTCAGGACTGACAAGCTCTGGTGGTTGTACGACGATCGGAGGAGTCGACCGACCCTAGGTCGGTGGCCAGCTGAGTGGCGTCGGGGCCCTCCGTTGGTCGGCGAGTGAGTCGGCCATCAGACTTCCTGGTCGGTCGGCCAGTCGGTCGGTCGGTCGGTCGGCCAGTCGGTCGGTCGGCCGGTCGGTCGGCTAGTCAGAGTCGTCCGTCGGAGTCGGTCGGTCGGCCAGTCGGTCGGTCGGTTCCTTCGACCGTAAGTCGGTCGGTCGGTTCCTCCGGCCATCGGTCGGTCGGTCGGTGGGTATTCCCCAACACAACCAATTTGCTTTAAGGGCTTACGTCCACTTAATGGTAATCCGAGATACTTAATAGGAGTAGGAGCTAAGGTGCAGTGGAGCCAATATGTATAGGATTCTACAGTATTATTGTTGCGACTGACTACAAATATAGAGCTCTGGTGGTAATTAATGGAGAGACGAGAAGCCGGTTCGAAGGAGTAAAGTTTATTTCAAAGTTGCAACGTATTCCTTCTTGATTTGAGTGAAGATAATTATATCATCAGCATACTCTCTACTTAGACTCCTCATCTTATTAGAGTGGATGATGTCAGTCCTCTCCTCAATCTCAACCCTGATGCCTCTTCTAGTGATAATATCAAGGATCTTGATTAGCCTATCTCTGATGGCTAGAATATAGTCATCAATGATGGTACGTCTCCTCTCCCTCCTCCAACCATGTCTTGGGAGTGGCCCGAGTTTGCTTAGTTAACCCTGATCCTAGCTGAGTCTACTTGGATGATTCATTGAGTGACCCTCATAGCTGATTGGACATAGCTTGCTCTCCTACAAAGTCATAAACTGATTGCATTTCTCTTCTCGATCAAGCAAAGAATGTGGCAAACAGCTGACTAATAAGGGTTTTGATTTTCAAATTGACCTGCTCTCTCTTTACCCCATGATCTCTACTCTGCCTCTCCTTTTAATGCTCAATCTTCTTTGAATTTGGAATATCAAGGGGATCCTTAGTATGATGTGATTCTTGAATAGAAATGCTCCGGGCCTATGATGATTACAAGGGATCCAATTTGATGCATCACTGAGGATGTGCTGATATTTGAAGACCATAGGGCTCCTTTATCTAAAGGCAATATAGGCTCGACTTCATCTAACTGGTTGGAGCTTATGGGTCCATCAATCTTTAAGTGCACCTTAGTGGCTGATTTGTCAGATTCTAATGGCCTTGGTGGCTCCTCTCCCCTAAGAGCAGTTAACTGATATGATGGCCCTGACCATCCTTCTCCTTGGCCCCAAATAGGCTATCTTTGGATTTCATTTATTCTAATGATTTGAGAAATGCCAAAGTTTCTTTTACTTTATTTGAATCATTATCCAGATCCTACACTATAGACTCTACTTTGTTACTTCAAAATCCTCTGAGAGGTCGCTTGGGCCTAGAGCACAATTAGTTGTCAAAGAGGCAACTACTAGGCTGATTTTCAATTGAAGGAAGAAGCCATTAGCTTGTATTTCTAAACAAAAGCCTTCAACTAATCTTCAACCAGATGTATCTATTGATATGAACTCTTTGCCTCTCCATCAACTCTTGCAAGAAACTCTCATTGATTGGTGCATAACCCATAGCATTTCAATTCAAGAGGATGATGCTACAAAACTCCAACTTCTTCTCAAGATGGAAATTGAGAGAGCTAAGGTAACTAGTCTCTAGCTCACTCGCTCAAAGGTTTGCCCTCATCGACTAAATCTTGTCTAAGTCTTTTCCCCTGATTATTTGTCTATTCTCTCCGATGGCATCTATTTTTTATGATGTCTTCAATCATCTAGAATGTGAGGGATTTTGATGATTTGGCTAAGTGTAATACCCCACCCCTACACATGGATCTTGACACAGTAAAAAAAAAGAGAGAGAAAAAAAAAATTTGAGAAGAAGACTTCGTTAAGGAGTCTTCTTCTTCCCAAATGACTTCTGACCAGAGTCAGAAATCACGACTGAGGAGGAGTCAAACTCCTCTCCTTCAACCCTATTTAAAGGAAAGAGATCTTTCCTCTTTCTCTCATAAAAATTGAGACCCAAAATCAAAGAAAGGTTATCAGAGATCGTCAAGCTTTCAATAGCTATTTCTATGACTACCATGGCCTAAGCACCACTAAAAACAAGGTAAGAATCTTCTAATTTTTCAAGTTAATTAGTTTGGTATCCTCTGTAGCCTATAGAACACGATTTTTCAACTGATGATCGTAGGATTTTTCTAAAAACCCCCATGTTGCCCAGATATGGAGCCCAAGGGAGGGTGAATTGGGTCTTTTAAAATTTTTAAGATTAGTGTATTTAAATAATGTGCTAAGGTGTTGAGTGGAATGAGTTGATTTGCAATAAAGATGAAATCAAACACAGATGAGAGATAAACAAGTATTGAACACAAAAAGCAAGTAAAGAGATGCAAGCACAAAAAATATTAAGAATTTATAGTGATTCAGTGCCAACCTTGCACCTACATCCATTCTCTAAGTTCTTACTTAAGAATTCAATCCACTAAATGGATTTCAAAGTTACAATACATCAGACAACTCCGACCCTTGCTATCCAAGCAAGAATACTTATTTTTCGGGTACAAGCCAGTCTTCAACAATTCAATTCAAGGTTTGGATCAATCTAGCCAAATTTTAGAACCCCAAAAACTCAAAAAACCAAATACAATATAAGAAAAATATGGTACAGAAAATTCAGCACAATATCCCCTTAAATAGACACAATAAGTGCAATAGAAATATAATACTTAAGGGAAAGAAGCTTTTGCTAAATATCCTTAATAAATTTCACACTTGATTGCAGCTGGAGAGTGGTTGGTGAAGTGATTAAATGCTTCTTTTCCTCTCTTTAGGGCTTGTTTGAGCTTTTCTCAGATTTAACTTGAATACTTGCAAAATCTTGTGATTTTTCACTTCAAGAGAGCATTTATAGTCACCATTTATCCTTGAGAATGTCTTAGAGTTGGTTTAAAGTTGTTAGAGAATATTTAATACGTATTAAATATATTAAAAATAAACTGAAAATTAGCCGTTACGAACTCGTCCAAATGGATCGTCCCACTGTGATTGGGAAGTCTCATGGGATGCCTCATTTGGCCAGTTTGAAAATTAGACTTTTTATTTTGGTCTCAAGATCTCAGGGGTCATCCCAAGTGGGTCGTCCCACTGTATGCCATAAGTCAAAATAGTGCGTGCCAGCTACTCAATGAAAAGGGATGATCCAGATAGGTCGCCCTATTTTGTTGCAACCCAATTTTTTATAAATTTAAGATTCGAAACTTATCAGAACACTTTTAAATACTCTCAAATGGCTTCAAATCAATTGGACACTCTTAGAAGGTTTTGAAAACTTCTCCAACTTATAGAAACTTTAATTTTGGTACATTTGATGAAGCTTTTCAAATTCAATCTTTTGGACTATCTGAAACATCATAAAAATATTCTTCAAAGATAAGAAACACATTAATAGTCCTCTCAAATGATTTGTGATCATCAAAATTAATTTTTGAAGCAATAATCTTTCTCTTTTTGATGATGACAAAATATTTGAGTGTTCATAAAATAAATCCTTAATGCTCAAAAAATTTGGGTTTGTGAAGCACTTGTAGGAATATGTCAAAGATAAAAAATTATGGGATACATATTTTCAATAATTTTAATATTTTAATTTATTTTGCTGAAACTCACTTGTGAAGGTATCAAAATTTTTTTAAAGATTATTCTTAGTCAGTTAAAATTCTATCCATTCTTGTATGAAATAGATAAAAATAATCATTTTGATCATTTTGAAAAAGATCTCTTCTTTTCTTATATAAGGAGTATTCAATTTATAAAATTTTATTATTGAAGTAGAGATGGTTCATAAAAGAATTTTATTCTTCTCTTCCTTATTTTTAATATCAGAGCAATAAATATGAAAGAAATATTTTTTTCTCTTTTTTTATTTTGATATCAAAGCAAGGATGAAATCAAGAATTAAAAGAGAAGAAATTAAAGCATTTTGTACAATCAAAATGAATGTATCGAGGTATTTTATCATTCATACAAAAATAAAATTATCAAAAATATTAGAGTACTCAAAAAAAATAGATGTATCAGAGCAATTTTTTAAATAGTATTAAAATGAAGATAAAAATAGATGTATCAAAATAAAAATTGGCATATCAGAGGCGTATCAGTGCAAAATATTATATCAGAGTAAAAAATTTAAAAGAGCATTTAAATTTAAAAAATTTTGATAGACAATACACTACTTTATACCATTCTCTCCCTTTTTGACATCATAAAAAATGGACTAAAGGGAGTAAGAATTTTTATGGTTCAATGTCAGGTATCAAAGTAATAGTGCATTCATTCAAGTATAACATTCATTCATTCATTCATTCATCTAAGAAAAAAGAAGTGAGCCATGATAATAACCTCATTCATTAATTACAAGAAAAAGAGAGGTTACAAGAGTCATAATATATGTCCATGAGTATAAAGTTCTCATACATCCAATCTATAAAATACAACTAAGTAACCTAATACAAAATGATGAAATCAGTGAGAATGGGCATCGAGTTCAAGATCAAGATCGATGAAACATGATCAGCCTCATCCTCGATCGAAAGGTCTGATTTGAGAGAAAGATATCGGAGGATGAAAAGCAATGGACTAGATAAAGACTGGCTCACTAGATGCGGAGGGCTTAGACTGAAGCTGAGTCCTAATGGCATCAAGTTGAGATATGATCTCCCTCACTGTAAGTCAGAGCCCATTTAAATCAGCAGATATGAAGTCTCTGGAGTCTTTGATGTCTGTCCGAATTAGCTCAAGAGAAGAACAAAGCTGGCTGTGGAGTCTCTCTATTTCTCGAGCTAAATCATCCAACTAAAATGAGGAAGTGGTCAAAGTGCTCTCTCCTCCTGATAGAGAAACTAAAATCCCTATGATCTCCCTCTCAATATCAAAAATCCTGTCACTGAACTTAAGTAGAGAGCTCTCCACACTCTCCAGTCTAGTACTTAGATCAGAGAAGAGCTCCATTAATGAAGATATGTGTGGCATGACAGAAAAGTCTGAGAAAGGATCAGAGAAAGAACTCGATGAAGCCTGGCGATACTACTGCTGCTGTTGTTGCACTAGCTGGAGGATCTACTGCTGAAACTGATGAGACTGCTAAAGAAACTGATCCTGAAATCGTTGCTGCTGAACATATAGAATCTCTGCCACTCTTTCAGCCAGCAGTCCCATATCATCATCTCCCAAACTAAAAGATGGCATGGTACGGCTCGATGGGGATACTCTGACTGAGGATCCTGCCTCAGACTTCGAAATAGGATGATCAACTGGACTCTATCTGGGCACAGGTGGTGAAGATGGACCATCCCCCTCAGCATGCTCCTCCTCCTCATCCTCTTCCTCAACTACAGCTGCACGACCCTTGATCCAACGACCATCAACTCTGACAAACCCCATGTGTCAAAGAGAGTGGTTGTTGTAGGTATCGGTGTATGATAGTCTACAAACAATCTTCCCCTTAAAACTCACTCCACTCCCTAAAAATCATAGTGAGAGCCATGCCATATGGTAAGAGAGCCTTGGATCTGTTCAAGACCTCCGTCATGGCATCGATCATCAAGAAAGGTAGGTTCAGAGGAGTCTCAGAAACAACATGGTGTATCAAGCAGATATCTCTACTAATCATCAAATTATATCTTCCCCCTCTGGAGAAAAAAATTCTAGACACCATGTGGTAGAGCGACCTCATTTCTACACTCAGATCTTTGGCTTCAATTTTCAGAAAATCTTCTACATCTTCTCTTCCAAGGATAGTCCTAAGTCTAATTTTCTTTTTGGGTAGCTCATCTAGGCAACTACCCTCATAAGGCATCTGAAGGAGTCTACCTAGCCTAAGTGCATTCAAAAATAATTTGGACTCCCTTCACAGTAGACCTCAAAACTCCATCAGAGAAGACTAAATTTGAGTGAAATTCTTTGACAAGATCAATATACACAGGTTTAGATAAACTACAGAAAAATCTCTATCCTTGCTTAATTAATTTCTCTCTAATAGAAAAACCATCACTCTTCAAGAAACGAAAATCTATATTTCTTTCCAGAGCTACTTTTCTTGCAAATAGAGGGATCTTACTTAGTATAATCGATGCAAAAGCTTGAGTTGGCTCTTGTGCTGCCTTCTTCCTCTGTTCCTCAGCCTCCAAAGATTTTACAGACTTTCTTCTCTATGGCAACCTCATTTTGGGGGCCATTGTCCCAAGGAGAAGAGGAAAATTGATCGAGAGGGTAGAGAGGGATGAGAGATGAATGAAAATGAAGAGGATAAGAGGGTTTCGGGTTGATTGTCATGGGTTTTGCAAGTTAGGGCTTGAGATTATGATGGAGAGCAAGAGGGTATGCTGAGAGAGAGAGTTTGCTCTAGGGTTTAAGATGGAGATCCAAGATTTTGGGTGGTTAACGGGATGGATTTGTAGGATTGTGGTCGGTGGAGAGCTTGGAGAAGGGTTTCGGTATGGGACGAGAAGAGGAGGAAGAAGCACAATAATTAAGTCGCCCCACTTAGATTTTAAGTGAGAAATTTAAATAGATCGGTTCATATGAAATTCATTTGTCTGATCAATTGGGACGTCCCATTCAGGAAATATTCAGACGATGAGAAAAAGATTTAAAAATAAAAAAAAATTCAAGAGAAAAAAATTTGAAATGGGTCATATCGAGTTGAGATGATCATGAGAAGTTCAGATAAATTTTGATATAATTTTTGATTAAATATTTCAATAGAAAAAAATTTGAGAAGATATCTGAATAGCATTGATGATTTTTAATTATTTTGAAAAAATCTCAAAAAAGATAGGTGCCTCCCAAAATGAAGTCAAGAGATTTTAGAAAGATTTTGAGAGGAAAATTATGATTGAAATTCAAGCAGAAGGGTCTAAGATGCCCAATTCCTTTCTAATTTTATAAAATTTATTTTTATTTAGTACTTTGATAAAAATATCAGCTAGTTATTTTTCAGTGTTTATGTATTCAAGTGTTATATCATTATTTTGAATATGTTCTCTTATGAAATGATGTCTAATTTCAATGTGTTTTGACCTAGAGTGTTGGATTGAATTTTTGATCAAATTAATGGCACTAGTATTATCATATTTTATGAGGATATTTTTATGTTCAATATCAAAATCTATGAGTTGTTGTTTAATCCATAGAATTTGAGCACAGCAACTTCTGGCTGCAATATATTCGGTCTTGACCGTAGACAATGCTACCAAATTTTGCTTCTTGCTAAACTAAGAGATTAAGTTCACTCCTAAAAATTGGCAAGTTTCGTTAGTACTTTTCTTATCTAGTTTACATCCAGCAAAGTCTACATCTGAGTAACCTATTAAGTCCATAGAAGATTATTTTGAAAATCAAAGTCTTAGATTTTGTGTTCCCTTTAAGTATCTAAAGATTCTCTTAACAACATTTCAGTGAGATTTCTTAGGATTTGACTGATATCTAGCACACATGCATACACTGAATATTATATTAAGTCTACTAGTAGTAAGATATAATAAAGAGCCTATCATGCCTCTATAGAGCTTTGAATCAATATTTTTACCATGCTCATCTTTTTCTAATTTACAGGAAGGGATCATAGGTGTACTTACTTGGGATTATGGAGATCCCTTCCTTCATTTGCTTAATCTAGAGTCCAAAGAAAAAAGTGAGTTCTCCCATCATGCTCATCTCGAACTCCTCCTGTATGAGCTTGGCAAACTCTTGGCACAAATCTTCATTAGTAGATCCAAATATAATGTCATCAATATATATTTTTATAACTAGAATTTTCTTATCTTTTATTTTTATAAATAGAGTTGTATCAATTTTTTCTCTTGATAAACTATTTTCTAATAAGAACTTACTTAATCTTTCATACCAAATCCTAAGAGCTTGTTTTAAACCATATAATACTTTATTTAACTTAAATACATGATCTGAAAATTTATGACTTTCAAAATCTGAAGGTTGTTCAACATATACTTCTTCGACAATATAATCATTTAGACAAGCACTCTTAACATCTATTTGAAACAATTTAAAGTTCATAAAACAAGCAAAAGCAAGTAGTATTCTTATTACTTCTAGTCTAGTAACAAGAACAAATATTTCATCAAAATCAATTTATTCTTATTGATTGTATCTTTTAGCAATTAATCTTGCTTTATTTCTTATTACATTTTCATCTAATTTATTCCTATATACCCATTTAGTTCCTATTATGGGATGATTTTTAGGTCTAGCAACTAGTGTCCATTCATTATTTTTTTTAAATTAGTTTAGTTCTTCTTGCATAGTAATTATCCAGTTATGATCTTTTTTAGCTTCATCTATTCTTTTAGGTTCTAGATGTGAAATAAAAGCTACATAATTATAAACATCTTTAAGTGAGGATCTAGTTCTTACTCCTTATATCGAATCATCAATTATTAATTTTTTGGGATGATTGTGGACATACCTCAATTTTTTTGGAAGATTACCTGTGTCCTGAGGTTGTTCTTGAATGTTCTGATCATTGATACTCTCATTCTCATGTTTTTCATCCAATTGATCTTTGTTTCACTCATCTGAGTCATTGATGGTGAGCTCTTTCATTCTATCTTCTATGATACCTGCATCATCAGCACCTTCTCTTTTTCTTGATGGAAGATCATTAGTTTCATCAAAAGCTGTATGAATTGACTCTTCCACTACTAGTGTTTTTTTATTAAATACTCTAAAAGTTTTGCTAGAAGTGGAATAGCCAAGAAAGATAGCTTCATCAGATTTAGAATCAAATTTGCCTAAGCTATCTTTGCCATTATTCAAAATAAAACACCAACAACCAAAAATATGAAAATAACCTATATTAAGTTTTCTATCTTTTCATAATTCATAAGATGTTTTCTTTAAAATAGATCTTATTAAAGTATGGTTTAAAATGTAACACGCTGTGTTAATTGCCTCTGACCAAAAATATTTTAGGAGTTTGCTTTCATATAGTATGGTACGGGCTATTTCTTCTAGAGTTCTATTTTTTTTCTCTACAACTTTATTTTGTTGAGATATTCTAGGTGCTGAGAAGTTATGATCTATGCCCTTTTCATTATAAAATTTTTTAAAATCTTTATTTTCAAATTTAGTGCCATAGTCACTTCGTATAGAAATAATTGGCAAATCTTTTTCATTCAAAATCTTTCGACAAAACTTAAAGAATGCTGAAAATACTTCATCCTTAGAAGCTAAAAATAAAATCCAAGTAAAACATAAACAATCATCAATAATTATAAAACTATATATTTTTTCTTCTAGACTGGTTGTCCTTGTAGGATCAAATAAATCTATATATAAGAGCTCTAAGGGTTTAGAAGTTGAAACAATGTTCTTAGATTTAAAAGAAACTCTTGTTTATTTACCTAATTAACATGCATCATAAATTTTATTTTTATCAAAATTAATTTTTGATAAATCAAAAATCAAATTTTTTTTAATAATTTTAGAAAGTGTGTGCATACTAGTATGTGCCAGTCTATGGTGCCAAAGCCAACTAGTCTCATTAATTTTAGCATTTATGGCCACAAGACATTACATATTTTGTAAGGATAGATTATCCAAATCAACCATGTATACATTACCATGTCTATGTTTAATGAATCTAGTGCTAACATCAGAAGGACTAGT
Source organism: Elaeis guineensis (assembly GCF_000442705.2). Taxonomy (NCBI): domain Eukaryota; kingdom Viridiplantae; phylum Streptophyta; class Magnoliopsida; order Arecales; family Arecaceae; genus Elaeis; species Elaeis guineensis. The sequence continues at coordinate 23,911,340 of NC_025999.2, forward strand.
TACAATGCACATAAATGATTTAAAAACTACTTTATAACCTTTATCACATAATTGGCTAATACTTAAAAGATTATGCTTAAGACCATCTACTAGTAATACATTTTCAATACAAGTAGAGGGAGTGATGCCAATATTATCAATACCGATGATCTTTCCTTTATCATTATCTCCAAAGGTGACCATCCCTCCATTCTTGACTTCCAACGTGATAAATTGAGATTCATCACCAGTCATGTGTCTTGAGCATCTACTATCAAGATATCACTTCTATTTTATTGCTTGTGATACAAGACATATCTGCACATATGAAATCAAGTTTTGACCTTAGGTACCCAAGCTAACTTGGGTCTTTTGGGGTTAGTCACAATAATTTCTTTTGAAATCTATATTTTCTTAATATTTCTATCATTAACTTTATTTGATAAACATGAATAAGCTTTATGCCCTATTTTATCATATTTAAAATAAATAATATTTGATAATTTTTTTATAGATGCATTGACAAAAATATTGTTCAAAAATTTTTATTTTCTAAGAGTGTTATAGCCAAGTCTGACTTTATCATATATAGCTTTTTGACTATCAATGATCATCTGAAGTTTGTCTGAATTTAATATAAATCTATCAACTATAGATTTTAATTTGGTTACTTCTTTTTTTAATTTTTGATTTTCTTTTATAAGAGTTTCATTTTGGCTTAAAAATTTATTTTTTTTAATAGGGACTGATTCTTTAGTTCTAATTCTTTATTTTTGTTATCAACTTCTTTTTTTTCTTTAGCTAATACTTGATTTATTAATTTTAAATTTTTATTTTTTATTTCTTATTCTTTTAGATCATCCAAAAATTTATGAAAAGCTTCTACCAGTTTATCATAAGTAAATTCATTTTGAGTTTCGGGGGATACCTCATTTTCATTTGCCATAAGGCACAGATTAGCTTCTTTATAAGATTTTTTATCTGTGGTGGAGTCATTACTGTCGCTCCATATAGCCATCATAGCTTTTTTCTTCTTAAACTTTTTTTGACCTTTCTTGAGCTGGGGGCATTCTGATCTGAAGTGGCCCGACTTCTTGCACTCATAACAAATGATGGACTGATCTTTTTCATTTTCTTTACTCGACCACCCCTTAGTTGGTGGTCTTTTTTTGATCCTTTATCTCTTTATCTTTATGAAGCGTCTAAATTTTTTGATGATCAAGACCAAATCTTCATCTTCCTCACTATTGTCTAATTTTTTTATGTCTTTTTCTTCTTGAGCTGTTGACTTGAGAGCGATAGTCTTCTTTCTTCTTATTTCTTTCTCAGAGTGTTGCTTCATGGTCAGTTCGTGAGTCATGAGGGATCCAAGAAGCTCCTCCAATGGTAGAATATTTAAATCTTTGGCTTTTTTGATTGCAGTGACCTTTACCTCCCACGATCTTGATAAGGACCTGAGCACTTTTCTCATAAGATCACTGTTAGAATAATATTTATCAAAACTTTTTAAACCATTTATGATGTCAGTGAAATGAGTGAATATTTGAGTTATTGACTCTTTAGGTTCTATTTTAAACAGTTCATAGTTGTGTACAAGCATGTTTATCTTAGACCCTTTTACTTAGTTTGTGCCTTCATGTGTGACTTCTAACCTATCCCAAATTTTTTTAACAGAATTACATGTGGAAATATGATTAAATTTATTTGCATCTAAAGTACAATATAAAATATTCATGACTTTAGTATTGAGCTGAGCCATTTTCTTATCAAATTCATCCCATTCATCTTTCGACTTAGAGAGAGATATACCATCAATCAATTTAGTGGATGTGTGTGGTTCATTTACTATGATACTTCACATATCATAGTCAAGTATTTGAATAAAAATTTTCATCTGAGCTTTTCAATAGGTGTAGTTTGACCCATTGAAAAGTAGAGGTCGGTTTGTGGATTGTCCCTCGGCTAGTGATGTGCCAAATTGGACTGCCATTGACCTTTGACTCTTGATGGTTAAATCAAGTAGGGACTAGAGCACCGTGCTCTGATACCACTTATTATCCAAATATGGATCGCAAAAGGGGGGATGAATTGGGTCTTTTTAAAATTTTTAAGATTAGTGTACTTAAATAATGTGTTAAGATATTGAGAGGAATGAGTTGATTTGTAATAAAGATAAAATCAAACACAGATGAGAGATAAACAAGTATTAAATATAAAGAGCAAGTAAAGAGATGCAAGCATAACAAACATAAAAAATTTATAGTGGTTTGGTGCTAACCTTGCATCTACATCCACTCTCCAAGTCCCTACTTAGGAATTCAATCCACTAAACAAATTTCAAAGTTACAATACATTGGATAACTCCAACCCTTGCTATTCAAGCAAGAACACTTATTTTTTAGATACAAGCCAACCCTCAACAATTCGATTCAAGGTTCGGATCAATTCAACTGAGTTTTGGAATCCTCCAAAATTTAAAAAACTAAATACAATATAAAAAAAATAGGATACAAAAAATTTAGTACAATATCCCCTTAAATAGATACAATAAGTGTAATAAAAGTATAATACTTAAGGAGAAGAAGCTTTTACTGAACACCCTCAATGAATTTTACACTTGATTACAGCTAGAGAGTGGTTGGTGAAGTAATTAAATGCTTCTTTTCCTTTCTTTAGGGCTTGTTTGAGCTTTTCTCGGATTTAACTTGAATGCTTGTAAAATCTTGTGATTTTTCACTTCAAGAGAGCATTTATAGTCATCATTTATTCTTGAGAATATCTTAGAGTTGGTTTAGAGCCATTGGAGAATATTTAATACATATTAAATATACCAAAAATATACTGAAAACTAGCCATTACGAACTCATCCAGAATGGGTCGTCCCAGATGGATCGTCCCACTGTGATTGAAAAGTTCCATGGGATGTCTCATTTGGTCTGTCTAAAAATCAAATTTTCTATTTTGATTTCAAGATCTCAGGAGTCATCCCAGGTGGATCATCCTACTGCATGCGATAAGTCAAAACAGTGCATGCCGGCTATCAATAAAAAGGGATGACCCAGATGGGTCATCCTATTTTGTTGCAACCTAATTTTTTATGTATTTAAGGTTCGAAACTTACTAGAATACTTTCAAACGCTCTCAAATAGCTTCAAATCAATTGGATACTCTCGAAAGGCTTCAAAAACTTTTTTAACTTGCAGAAACTTCAATTTTGGTACACTTGATAAAGCTTTTCAAATCTAATCTTTTGGACTATCTAAAATATCATAAAATATTCTTCAAAGATAAGAAATACATTAGTAGTCTCCTCAAATGGTTTGCGATCATCAAAATCAATTTTTGGAGCAACACCCCACCTCTATATTTTTTTCGAGCCTGGTCTCTTTTTTTGTTGCTTTTTTCGGTGCCATTCTGATTTTCCTAGGCTGCATCACAGCAACCCCAGCTACCACCGACCACAGCCATATCGGTTGTGGCCTTCGATCCAATGAACAAGGAGGGACTACCAGTCCCCTATTTTGCCAAAAAGGCCACTGGAAGAAAGAAGGAAAAAAAGAGAGAAAAAGAAAAAGAGAAAAGGAAAAAAAGGGAAAGAAAAAAGAGGAGAGAGAGAAAAAATTTCTCTCTCTTCCCTCTTTTCTTTCTCTCTCCTTGGAATCATTTCTCTCTCCTTTTTCTCTCTAATTTCTCTCTTCTTTCTTTCTCTAGAAAAAAAATCTCAACTTCTCCCTTTAAAAATACCTCTCTCTAGATGGCCTCTTTCTTCTAAGGTTTTACGAATTCTTAGAAAGACCCTCTAATGATTTTGATTGATCCTGATAAGGGGATTGTGATCATTAACTATCGAATTGTCAGTCCTATGAGGATTTAAGTTTTATATTTCAAAAAAATAATCATGATTAAATACTTTTGGATATCAGGTTAAAAAAAAAATTTTTGAGAAGCATGTTAAGATGGCTCCACACCAGATAAAGAGAGTTGCTGGAGGTTCTGTTAAAGAGACATTGAACCAATAGGAGGATGGTACTCCCCAACTGATTAGTGGCACCCCCTAGTAGGGGGGAGTTGTTTACCTTATCGGGACTACTTCGATAGTGCATCAGAAATTGGACATGGCTCACTTAATGCAAACTCTAGTTGGGATGATATAGAGGCAGCAGTATTTGCTTGAACAATAAGAAACACAACGAGATATACCACAACAGTATGGTCATGGAGAGCAGTCGGTACAATGAAACAACATCGCAGAATTTAAAAAACTTGCTCCACAAGCTTTCAAGGAGACTACTGAACCTTTAGAAGCTGATAATTAAATTATGGAGATGGAAAAGGCATTCGCTGGCCAAGAGTGCTGCGATGATGAAAAAATTCGATAGGCAGTTTATTTATTACAAGGTGAAGCATTCAATTGGTGTTAAAGATTGCAACATAAATATGAGCAAGAAGGGAAGCGACTCACCTAGGAGAGATTCTGAAGGATGTTTATGATCAGTATTTTTCTCAAAGTATAAAGATTCAGAAAGAATAAAAATTTATTTATCTAAAATAAAGAACTATGATGATTGCGCAATATAAGGCTAAGTTTATGGAGCTTGCCAAGTTTATTTCCAGGCTGATTGAAGATGAGCGTAATCGAATGCATAAATTCGAGATGGAGCAGAGGACTAAAATATGGAAGTAAGTGGTATCATATGAGTTGACTACCTATGCTGATATGGTAAATAAAATACTAATAATTGAAAGAGAGGTCAACAAAGAATATGCAGAAAGAGAAAGAAATCAAAAGAAAAAAAATAGATCAAATGAATCTTAAGGTTCGAATGGTAAAAATATCGAGGGTTCAAACAAGAGATCCATAAGTAACAATTCTGGACTGACTAATAGCATTCAATATTTTAGATGTGGTAAGGCTCATGGTTATTGTCTCTAGAATACTGGTGCATGCTTTGGTTGTGGTCAGAAAGGCCATAAAATAGCTGAATGCCCACAAAGAGTTGAAAGTCAATCTATTCTAATAATTGAATAAAATCAAGATGGCAACGTGGAATCCCGGACCCAAGGAAGAGTCTATACTCTATATAGTAAGATACATAAGTTTTTGATATAGTGACGATGAGGAAATCACAAAATTAATTTATCCGATTGGTTAGTTTCACTTGTGAGAAAAATAATGTTTCACTTTTTTTAGATTTATCAATACATTACTAAATATTTTCTATATTGAGATATACATGATTTATAAATTTGATGCATGATATTTTGAATTGCTGAATATGCTCTTTTCTAAAATATTAAATAATTTATGAGCAAACATATAAAAATTTGATATGGATCATTTGATTGATTTCAGTGTTACATGGGTTATAAATTTTTTGAGTTGAAATATGAAAAAATATTTTGATTTGAGATGGATTTTGACTTGCAGTCTGACTATATATCAAATCCTACCGGTGGAGGTTAAATACTGATACTTTGATAACCTGCTAGTGGGGTGGTTAAATACCAATGATTATTTTGATATCCTACCAATGGGATGGTTAAATGCTAGTACTCTAATACTTTGCTAGTGGGAGTTATATGCTGGTACTTTGATATCCTACCAGTAGAGAGGTTAAACCCTAGAAATCTAATATCTTGTAGTGACGGTTATGCATTGGTATTTGATTTAGTTTATGGCTGTCAAGATGAATGTGATGTTTTGAAAGAATTCAATTTATGAATGAAAGTAAATTTGTATGGATCTTATTTGATTAGTGATGTATGTTTTGAATTGATGCATCTTGCATGTTAATTTTCAATATATTATTATTACTTGATTTATCTAGTACAAGTGTACACTGCTAACTGGACCGTCTAGCTCATTACTCTATATTTTATTATATTTATTGATTCAAAAAGCTAATTTGATTCGGAGAATTGATTTGATAGAGCGAACCAAATATAGATTTTAATATTTTATTTTAGATTAGGATTTATTGAAATTTGATGCAAGGCTATGAACTTTTATTTTGTAAGGCATTTGATTTAGTAATTTGAAATAAAGTTGAATATTAGTCATTTAAATTTTATTCCATTATTGTCTTATGATATAATGATAAGATATCTTGCATACTTATGGGGAGAGTTTTCTATGAGATTACGATGGTTGTCATAATACTTGGCTCACGATCTTGGTTTAAGGGCATGATAATTAATATGATATTATAGTATGAGTGGATAAATTATGATATATAAAATAAGATATGGATGTAGGTGGGTAGATACTATAAATATTGGGATGATAACTTATATTGATTGTGACATAATTTAGAAATTAGATTTGATACAAGTAAATTGATAGATTTGAATTAGAGTGCACAGTGGAAGCATAGTGGTCTGAATTATTTTCAAACCAATCAAAACAATAATTTTTGATTTGAAAGATATTATAAAGAAAGATTCAATTTTGAAATTAAGGGATAACCATGAGTTGAGATAAAAGTAACCCTAATTTTTGAGGATATGAGCCAAGAAAAATTTTGAAGATGAAATTTTTTTTTAGGAGGGGAGAATATAATACCCCACCCCTACGTACAAATCTTAAAGTAATAAAAAAAAGAGAGAAAGAAAAAAAAAATTGAGAAGAAGATTTAAGGAGTCTTCTTCTTTCCGAATGACTCCCAATCGGAATCAGAAATCACCACCAGAGAGAAGTCAAACTCCTCCCCTCCGATTCCACAACTATGTCGACTATGGTCTTTAAGCTGACGAACAAGGAGGGACCACCAGTCCTTTGTTTTGCCAAAGAGGCCATGAGAAGAAAGAAGAAAAAAAGAGAGAAAAAAGAAAAGGAAAAAGAAAAAAAAGAAAAGAGAGAGAAAAAATTTTTCTCTCTCCTCCTTCCTCTCTCTCTCCCCTTAGAATCATTTCTCTATCCTCTTTCTCTCTAATTTCTCTCTCTACTTTCTCTCCTAAAATCTCTCTCTTTTCAATTTTTTCATCATCGATGGTCACCACCGACCATCGATTTGAAATCTATAGATTGTGGCGTCGTAGCCCCAATTGCCATCAGCCACCGTTGTGTGGCTTTGGACTCCGATTAGGAAAACAAACAGGGACACCAACATCCCCTATTTTGTAAGAAAAAAATGAAGAAGAAGAAAAAAAAGAAAGAGAAAAGAAAAGAAAAGAAAAGAAAAGAAAAGAGAAAAGAAAAAAAAGAGAAAGAGTTTCTCTCTCTTCTTTTCAAGCTCCCATACAAAGGAAAAACCAAGTGCTAGCATCCCAAGGTGGTGCCTGCCAACAACCACGGTGACAACCCGGCCACAACTTTGACCGATGTTTATTGATGGAGCCAAAATAAAGAAAGGAAGACATGAAATAGGGGAGACCCTATTCTTGCTTTATTCGGTGACTTGCCAAACCTAATCGAGTAACGAAGATGAGTAAAGGACCAGGAAAAGAAGGAGAAGAAGATGGAGAGTGACTACCTCGGTCCAGCATGGCCAAAACAAATGATTCCAGTGAGCTATTTCCAGCCAAAAGTCCAAGAGAAAATGCTATGAAAAGGATTGAAATTGGTGGTGATTTGCTTGGGATTTTGGTGGAGTCCAATGGAGGGAGAGATCTACCATTTATAGTTGGGATTTTAGGGTGTTTAGGTTGATCTAGGAAAGCCCTAGACTTTTGATGTTTGATGGAGTCGGGAGGGAAGAAGAAGACTCTGTTAAGCAGTCTTCTCTCAAATTTCTTTTTTTTTTTTATGCTACTTTGAGATTGGCGCAATTGAGGTTAGGGTATTACATTTAGCAATACATACTTTAGCTACATAAATTAAGCAATAATAATCTACTAAAAATAAGTATGCAAGATGCATCAATTCAAAATATACATCACTAATCAAATAAGATCCATGCAAATTTACTTTCATTCATAAATTAAATTCTTTCCATACATCATGTTCATCTCAATAGCCATGAACTAAATCAAAGTACCAGTGCATAACCTCCACTGATAGGGTATCGAAATAATCACCAGTATTTAACCACTCCACTGGTAGGGTACCAAAATATCAGTGCATAATTTCCATTGATAGGATATCAGAGTAATTACCAATATTTAAGTGCTTCACAGATAGGGTATCAAAATAATTATCAGTATTTAACCACCCTCTTGGTAGGGTATCAAAATAATTACTAACGTTTAACCCCCACAGACGAGGTTCGATACATAGTCAGACTACGAGTCAAAATCCATCTCAAATCAAAATACTTTTTTATATTAAAATCTAAAAAGTTCATCAATCATATAACCCTGAAATCAATCAAATGATTCATATCAAATTCAATATATTCAATTATAAATCATTTAATATTTTAGAAAAGAGCATATTCAGCAATTCAAAATACAATACATCAGATTCATAAATTATGTATATTTTAATATAAAAATTATTTAATAATTTGCTAATAAAATATAAAAAAATAAAGTATTACATACCTTACATGTATTCCAATAAATTCATATAATTTCATAATTTTTTTAAAAAATCTTCGATTCATAGATCAGATCGCATTATCCATTATTAGATATCTTCTCGAGAAGGCTATACTCCTATATAGAATTTAGTTCAATAATTAGAAAGAACAAAGATAATTAGAAAAGACACGATTCACAAATACTCACATCTAGTGGTTTGGGTCTGTCGGCCATCTAACCTCATTTGATGAAGGATCATCTAAGATCTAGATGGTTCAACAGAGATCAAAGATGATCAAATTAGTAGTGTTCGACAAGAGTCAAGATGAAGGCCAACACGATGCTTGATGATCAAAGATCAGTTCGATCGAATAATTTTATTTAATCAAGATTGAATTTAAGATATAGTTGAGTCTATAAAGATCAAATAGATCAAATCTGATGATATCCAAATTCAATTAAGGTATATGCCGGCACGCTGTTTGACGATTGCTGATCAAGACTCTTTTTGCTAAGATCAGTTTAAAATCATTAAGAGAAGACTTTTTACTCGATCAATCTTAGAGAGAGAAAACTTTATAGAAAGAGAATTTTTGAGAGAGAAAATCTATAGAGAGAAAATAAAGAGAGAAAGTGGGATTTTTCTAGAGAGAGAAAATGGAAGCATGTGAGGAGAGAAGGAAGAGAGAGAAGAAGGAAGAGAGAGAAACTTTTTTCCTTTTTCTTTTCTTTTCTTCTTTTTCTTTTTCTTTTCTTTTTTTTTCTTTTCTTCTTCTTTGTTTTTCCTAATAGAATAGGGGATGTTGGCGTCCCCATTTGTTTCCCCAAATTAGAGGCCATGGCTGCACAGTGGTGGCTGGTGGTAGTTGGGGCTATGGTGCTGCAACCCATAGATTCCAGATCGACAATTAGTGGTGACCATCGGTGCTATACAAATCAAAAAGAGAGGGGAGAAAATAGTGAAAAAATGGGGGATCTTTGAAATCGATCGGTTGCCTTCCTTTTCCAACTAAAATTCGATGATAGACCTTTACCTAACAACTTAAGAAAGGAAGAGAGGAGGGTTCTTAGCCTCTTACCTAGCTTCTTTGGTAGCTTTTGGGCTAAAACCTGATGAGCTCAAGGAGATGAAGAAGAGGAAAAACTATGGCGATCTTCCTCAGATTTGTCCTCGATTCTTAATGGAAGGAAGAGGAAAACACTCTTCCCTTTAAACAAGGTTGGAGAGGAGGAGTTTGACTCCTCCTTGATGGCAGTTTCTGACTCCGATCGAAAGTCATTCAGGAAGAAGAAGACTTCATTAAGGAGTCTTCTCTCAAATTTTTTTTTTGATGCTGCTTTGAGTTTGGTGCAATTGAGGTTGGGGTATTACATTCTCCACCCTCAAAAAAAAATTTCATCCTCAAAATTTTTCTTGTTTAAGTCCTTAAGAATTTAGGATTGTTTCTATCTTAAGTCGTATAATCATCTTTTAATTGAATCATAATATCTTTCAAATTAATTTCTTATTTTGATTAGCTTAAAAATAATTTAGACCACTATGCTTTTGCTGCACACTCTGATTCAAATCTATCTATGTACTTATATCAAATTTAAATTATATCATAATTAATATAAGTTATCATCTCAATATCTCTAGTGTCTATCTACCTATACTCATATCTAATTCTATGTGTCATAATTTATACACTTATGCTCTGATATCCTGCCAGTAGAGATTATGCACTGGTATTTTGATATCTTGCTAATGGGACGATTAATGCCAATGATTATTTTGATACCCTATCAGTGGGGGTTAAGCCCTGATACTTTGATTTAGTTTATGGCTGTCGAGATGAACATGATATTTTGAAAGAATTCAATTTAGGAATGAAAGTGAATTTACGTGGATCTTATTTAATTAGTGATGTATGTTTTGAATTGATGCATCTTGCATGCTTATTTTTTATAGATTATTATTGCTTAATTTACCTAGCTAAAGTGTATATTGCTTATTGGACTATCTAACTCATTATCCTATATTTTACTATTTTATAAATTCAAAAGACTAGCTTAACTCGAGGATTCTATATGGGAGAGCGAATTAGAAATAAAGTTTAATATCTTTATTTAGATTAGAATTTATCTATCATGATAGAAAACTATGAAATTTTATTTTATAAGATATTAGATTTAGTATTTAAATTAAAGTTAAATATTAATTATTTAAATTTTATTCAACTGTTGCTTTATGATATCATGATGAGATGTCTTGTATACTTATGGAGAGAGTACTTCTTGAGTATATGACAGTTGTCATAATTCTTGGCTCGTGATCTCGGATCGGGTGCATAACAATTAATATGGTATCAAAGCATAAATATATAAATTATGATATATAGAATCAGATATGAGTGTAGGTGGGTAGATACTAGGGATATTGGGATGATAACTTATATTAATTATGATGTAATTTAAAAATTTAGATTTGACACAAGTACATTGATGGATTTGAATTAGAGTGCGTAGTAGAAGCATAGTAATCTAAATTATTTTTAGGCTAATCAAAATGAGAAATTGATTTGAAAGATATTATGATTCAAGTAGAGGATGATTATGACTTGAGATAGAAGTAATCCAAAATTCTGAAGGACTTAAGCAAGAAAAATTTTGAGGATAAATTTTTTTTTTAGGAGGAGAGAATATAATATCCCAACCTCAATTGCACTAATCTTAAAGCAGTATAAAAAAAAATTGAGAGAAGACTCCTTAATGGAGTCTTCTTCTTCTCGAATGACTCCCGATTGGAGTTAGAAACCACTATATGGGAGGAGTCAAACCGAAGGGAAGCATGGTAGTTTTGTATATGTATTTTTAAAATTTTATAGCAGAACACACATAGATTAAACAATTTAATCTACAATGCATGTATAGATCAAATCTAAAACTACTATATAGGATCTATGACATGAATTAATATACATGTATGTAAATCTAAAATCTAAAATTAAATAAATATAGATCACATCTATATCAAATTAGATTATATTCGATACCTGAGCACGGATAGCAGATCACCGCATCCAAAATCCATAGTAGTTGGTTCTTCATAATGCTTAGCAGCCGCATATGCGTTCGATCTCTACGGATATCCACATGAAGATACTTTTTGTTGGCTGATCTAAGAGGAACATGAAGACGATGAAGAATAAGGAGATCCTCTTTTTTTCTTTCTAGATCCACGTATCAGATCTCTAGATAGAGATTAAGAGAAGAATCCTTTCTTCTCAATTCTCCCATGCACAAGAGAGAACCTTTCTCTCTTCCTTTTATGCCTTTAAGATGAACTTTTCTTCTCTAAATTTTAATGATAGAAATCAGATCTAATCTGATTTCTCATGTAGAAAATAACATGGATTCTTATGTCCTAGAAAAATAAAAAGGAAAGACCTAAGAAAAGAACCATTCTTCTTTTTTCTTCTCCCTTTTCTCCTTGATCTAGAGCTCTAGGATGCCCCAAACATCCAACCAGATTTTTTTTGGTGTTTCTACTCTAAATTCTCATGTTAAAAATTAGATTCAATCTAATTTTTATACTAAAAAAAATCAGAGAGAAAAACTCCTTCTTCTCCAAGACTGCGCACTAAAAAGAAGACTTTTTTTTTCCTTCTATTTCTGATCTAGAGCCCTAGGAAGCCCCCAATGCCTAATCAAAAATTTTTGATATTTTTTCTTTAAATTTTTATATTAAAAATTAGATCTAATCTGATTTTCATGCTAGGAACAAATAAGAAAAAATCTAGGAGAAGAACTTCTTCTTCTCCCAGGGCTATGCATAAGAAAGAAGATCTTTCTTCTTCCTTCTCTTCCTCTCGTTGGGAAGAATCTTTCTTCTCTATTTTTCTACTATAAAATCAGCAAGAGAGGCTCTCTTTGATGCCTTCAAACCAGCAGCAAACTCTCATAAAAAATCCTTCAAAAGGGGTTGGAGAAGAGAATTAGGCATGTGGGACTTGGGGCGTCCAAGAGTTGGATGCCCCCTCCTTTTTTTTGCTTTTGGGCGACAACAAGAGAGGGAAGAGGGGCACCTTCTTTTTCTCACAGAAGAGAGGAGAGGGCATGTCACTTCTTTGGGCATGGGTTATTCACGATAGAGAGGAGATGAAGTGTGAGATGATTTATGCCATATGGGGTTATAAGAGTTGGTTAAGTCCTAGTCTAAATAGGATTCATAATTCTTGATCCAATTTTAATTAATTCTTGGACCCAATTCTAACCAATTTAGAAATTATTTATAACAAATTAACTAATTATATCTTAGCTCAATTAAAAAATCAATTAGATCCTAATCCAATTAGAAAATTAGTTAGATTAAAATCTCATCTATGGGAAGTATTTTTTATTCAATAGGGCTTCATCCAATCAAGTCTATTATCCAATAGGATTTGATCTAATCAAATCTAAATCAAATTAAATTGAATACCTTTTAATTAAATCTAATTTATATCTTTAAGATTAATTAGAACAAACCCTGTTATCCATTAGGACTAGATCCAATCAATCCAAAGCAAACCTAATTAAATCTGATTCAATTAGATTTGATCCAATCTCCATTGCTCAATCAAATTGAGTCAATTAATAATTAAATTAATAATTAATTATTTTTTAATTTATCAATCTTTAGTAAATAATTTATTACAATCTTTGCATAGTTTAATCATAAATCATATTGATAATTAAATCCTTCAATGATTCATAATCATCGATTAGCCATTTGATCTGACAGATACTTCTATGTGTGTGACCCCATAGGTTCGAACTTAAGTCGATAGTATAAGAATAATTTATATACTAATCGATGTAACCATCTAACAATGAGATCCGACATTCAGATAGGCCAAATGTATGCTCAGCAACACTCTAGAACCTATATAGATATAGTTACTGTATAATTCATTTCTTTGACTCTCGATGCTCAAAGATGACTTAGGATTAAACTGTTAACCCTAAATGAATGGTTTACATTATATCTCAACCTCAAAAAAATCTTGTGACTTCTCACTAGGACTACTTTGGCCAGAGTTTTACTGAATTGAAACACAGTGATGCATCATCTCCAATTTTACTTGGAAAGATCAATCCTATCTTGACTCGGACTCAGACTTCACAAGTACTTGACTGTACTTAAAAATCTTCTGTCATCAAATTAAAAATTTAGATAGTCCGACATCAAAGTATAGTGAGTTGCTTGTAAGTCACTGAGGCAGTCTCAGGTCAGAGAGACACTTATACCCATATCTTATCAGAGCAATATTTAATAGTAGAGTGCTCCAGAGTTGGTCATACTCAGTGAAACATACTCCTATATTTCATCCGTATGCCATATCCATATCTCCACACACCTTGATTAAGAGGACAACCAACTAATATATCACACAACGATCTATACTTGATACAATTATCATCCTTGTAACAATTGTATCATTTGATCGCAAGCAAGATTTAAGAACTACATGATAAATCTTTCTTTATCATTTTGGAAGTAGCTCTGAGGACTTTATCATAATACATGAGTTCTATTTAGGAAGATAAACTCCTTATGATGAATCTGCCAGATAATATACATACATGGAGCACAATCATCTACAATCTAGATGATTGACTTTAGAACATATTTTTCAACAACTTTCACTTGGACTAAAGCTAATTAAATCGATATCAAGTATCCATCTTCCATTTGTGATAATCAAACTCCTTAGATCCAATTGCTTTAGTCAGTGGGTCGGCCAAGTTCTCTTTTTGGTTGATCTTTTTAAGATCGACTTTACCTCAATCTTTTGAGACAAGATAATTGTGATGTAGAAAGTATTTTGTTCTTTGATGGAACATCGATTTTTTAGCTTGAGCTATGGCTCCAATGCTGCTGTCAATATAAAAGGACGGGACCATCAATGGAGGGTGCCACTCCAAGCTCGTTGATGAACTTTCATAACCAAACAATTTTTTTACCAGTATCAAATACGGCAAAGAACTCCGTATTGTAAAAAAAATTGACTACTAAATACTGTATGGAATCTTTCCAGCATGTCTCTCCTCCTTTTAGGGTAAAAATATAACCTAATACAATTTTATCATTTCAATCCGACTAAAAACTGGAATCAATATTTTATAGATTTTCAGTCCGATTCTCCATAAATGAGCTATTAGTCCTTAATATTTTATAAATACTTAAGGATAGTTTTCATAACCTTCCAAATCTTTATGAAAAATAGAGATGACAATCAAAGTTTTATTCCCTATAATATAGGGATGTCATTTTCAATTAAGAAAATTTTATCTACAAACAATACAAAGAATAATATTATAGAACTATCAGTCTATTTATACATACAGGATTCTTCTTTATTCTCAATAAAACCATACATTCAAAATATATGTTCCAACTTTGAGAAGTTTAATGCAATCCGATTAGACTTGAGGATTGCCACAAGGAAAATATCTCGTCATAGTCAATACTCTAACTTTGATAAAATCCCTTGGCAACCAAACAAGATTTTATATGTCTCCACCTTTCTGTCTGCATCTCTCATCTATTTGAAAATCCACCTACACCCTATGGGTCTTATCTCTTCAGGTGAATCAACGAATGTCCATACATCATCGATCTTCATGAACTTTATTTTAGATTTAATGGCTCCAAGCCACTTCTCAAAGTTAGATCCCTGTATGGCATCCGTATGGGAGATCAAATCTCTATCCCAAATCTAAAAATTGAAGCATCTATCTGGCTGACACGATACTCTACCGTATCTTCTCAAGGATGTGTTTACATCGGGCTTTGGATTTGATCTAATCAAGTCCAATTCTATTGGTTTATGTGTCAGAGTCGGTTCCTCTACCTATCAAGCTTCACCAAGCTTGTTCTCAATGACATCAGTTCCTTCATCAAGGAACTTCTTTTCTCAAAAAAATATCTTAAGATTTACGAACATCTAATATCCATGAAGAAGGTAGAAGAAATATCCCTAAGTCTAATGTCCATTAAGAAAGTGGAAGAAATATCCCTAATTTTTTTGGGATACCCTAAAATAATATTTGTCAGACCAAAATTCAAGCTAGTCGGTTTGTAAATATTTCACATAAACTCGACATCCCAGATCCTAAGGTAAGAGAGCATCGAATTACCCAAGTCCATATCTCATATGGAAATTTGGTGACTGATTTGCTTGGAACGTTCTGGAGCACATATCAAGTAGTCTCTATTGCATAACCTTAGACAGACCAGCAAATCCATAGTAGACCGAACTATATCTAACAAAATTTAATTTCTCCTTTTAGACACCCTTTTAAACAGTGGTGTCCTAAGAGAGGTTCATTAAAAGAGAATCCAATTCTTCTCAAGACATGTCAAAAATTTACTGTAAAGTTATTTATTTCATCGATCTAACCGATGAGTTCTAATACTCTTTGCAGTTTATTTTTCTACCTCATTATGAAATTATTTGAATATTTCAATAGATTCAAATTTGTGCTTCATAAACAAGATACATTCATACCAAGATAGATCATTGAAGATTTTAATGAAGTAGTAAAGCCCTCTTCTGACACTTATATTCATGAGTGTAAATATATCAATATGTATCAAGCTCAAAATATTACTGGCTCATTTATCCTTTTCAATAAAAGGTGAGTAAGTTAATTATGCCAAAGATAGTCTTCAGTGATATTATCTAATCTAGGGCGCTAGTTAGACGTGTACATTATACTAACAGGCTGTGATACTGAGCATATGTCATTGTTAATTATCCACTCATTATTGTAGTATCATTCACAATGATATTGCAATAATTATTCTTATTGACACCATCAATGAGATTGGACAATAATGATAATTACTTATAATGACATCGTCAGGGTTGAAAACAAGCTCAATGATTCCTAATGTTAGGATTGGAACAAACTTTTATCTTTTACATTCAGGAGTCTCTCACCATTTTCAAACCTCCTACTATCCTGAAGTCTTTGCAACTAATTGCAAACATGATTTGTATTATCGGTATCCAATATTCAGATAGTAATATTACCAATATAAAAATTTCAAGGAGTTATCATATAACTATCTTGGCCGGTAACCATTTGCTGATTTCTCTTTTAGGCTTGTTTTGGGTTAGCCTTAGACTTCTTGATCAGTTCACGCTCAAGGACTATATTTAACTTCTGATACTGGCTATCAAAGTTAGGTCTGATAACGTTGTCACTGTCTAATAGTGAACAAAATGATAATTTTCTAACTATTTCTGAAAAAAAATAATTGATCTATTAGTATATCAACTATTTTAAGCCTAAAGACTTGGACTTCAATCTAAAGGTTCTCCCATTATTTTATATGAATTGATAGCCTCTACTTTCAATTCACAAAATTATTTTAATTCTTTAGTGGGTACTAGAATCCATATAGACTGCATACGGGCCTGAAGAAGGCTCGACCAATCCATATGCATCTATGGGTAGGTTCTCATTCAATTATTTTTTTAAATAATTTTTAGTAATTAACTTTACCTTAGATTTTATTTTAGTAGGTGATAGGCCTCCACTGAAAGTTTTGGTTAGGTCTAACCATTAATATGAACCTACTCAGTGAATCTAATTAATAAATGATCAGGTTCAAATATGGCTCGACCAACTTGACCACCATCAGAGAGACTCGATTGAGTCATCATATGATGAATAATAATTCCATCAGTCAGAGAAACATCAGACGGATGGCACCTGCAATATCAATCTGAAGTAATGGATCCATTACCATTCACCTTAATAGAAGGCTATGATTTAGTTATCTCCATAACTAGCTCATTTTATGGATCTAATAATTTAGAAGACTTGATTAAATCTTTTAGAAGATATCAGTCGACCTGCAAATCATAAATCTTTTCACTGATTTTATTAAGTCATAAAAAAGACTAGAGACTAACTGGTTCAACTGACAAGTCGTAAATCCTCCCACTAACTTTACTAAATTATGAGAAGGACTAGAGACAAGTTGGTTAAAGGCACCTATATCAGTCACACTGATTAATCTTAACGATATGGGTCAACTCGAGTTACTTAGCGATCTAATCAGTTCAATGAATCAGGCTCGACCATTGAGCCACAATCAAGGTCCATTTGGTCTAATCAAAGATGTGGACTCGACCAACTATAACTATTGCATTTGATCTAGAGTATCCTTGATCTAATCTAAATCAACTATTAGTTAGATTTGATCAACTACTCTTGTAGTCTATTAAGTCTTTGATTCTAACATTAGGTCTAACTCAATTAAAAAGATCTGATTTGAGCTAACCCATGCCCCTATATTTTATGCAATGTCATTAGATCTTTAATCATAATTCTAAATCTAAAATATATTTCTTAATTATTAATTAAGTATAGCATTAATATGAGTTAAGATTATTAATTGAAATCATTTCAATTTTGTAAAATAATTTTACATCATTTTTATATAAAATTTTTTGTTTTGAAAACTATGTTGGCTCACCCCTGAACTGAGTCGGCTCACTTCAATAGGTCGACTAAGTCTGATACTTGATCGACTAACTGATCATGAACAGTAATCATTACTATTCGACTTGAGACAACTGGATCGAATCAGTCAATACTGAGTCGACTAAACCAAGAGATTGAGTCAACTTAGTTCAAAACTGAGTCGGCTCAGTTGGCATGCCAATAGGTATCATAGTTTCAGATCTAAAAATTTTCATCTAATTTGAAATAAAAT
Organism: Elaeis guineensis; assembly: GCF_000442705.2. Classification (NCBI taxonomy): domain Eukaryota; kingdom Viridiplantae; phylum Streptophyta; class Magnoliopsida; order Arecales; family Arecaceae; genus Elaeis; species Elaeis guineensis. Next base: position 23,929,536 of record NC_025999.2, read on the forward strand.
TAATCATAAATAAACTTTAGATCATATCTAAATATTTTATGATTCTAAATTTTATTTTTTATGATTAAAATAATTTTAATTATGTAAATTAGATATTTTACTTTTCATACAACTCATGCTTTGTATCACATACAACATATCCTAGGATTTCAACATCTAAGATTTTATAGAAAAGTAAGTTCTTCTTTTCACATTCTTCTTTATGGGATTAAATCACATGGCACCTCTACATACCATAAGAGCACCCTATCGAATAGGAAGAGAGGACTTTTAAATCTTTTTTGCTCCTATGACTGGACGGCTTAGTGATCAACCCAATCTAAGTACTTGCTAATTGAAACATCTAAACTACTCACATATCATATATGCAAAAATTTAGATCTAATTTAAATTATATCAGATCTGATTTTTACATTAGATCATATCTAAAATCAGATCATAATACATTTCATGTATTACTAAATCTAGATTTCAACTCTATATGCATATATGTTCATATCATAAGGAACCTCTACTCTGATACCATTTGAAGCGAAGCATGGTGATTTTGTGCATGCATTTTTAAAATTTTATAGCAAAACATACATAAATTAAATAATTTAATCTATAATGTATGGATCAAATCTAAAACTACCATACAAGATATATGATATGAATTAATATGCATGTATGTAAATCTGAAATCTAAAATTTAGTAAATATAAATCACATCTATATCAAATTAGATCATATCTAAATTATAAATTAAGTTCAAAACTTGATACCTGAGCACGGATAGTAGATCATCACATCCAAAATCTATGATAGTTGATTCTTTATAATGCTCAGCAGCCGCACACATATCCGACCTCTATGGATATCCACATGAAGCTCTTGTGCTGATTGATCTTCCTAGGAGTGCTAGCTCGTAAAGACACCTTTTATTGACTGATCTAAAAAATATGAAGAAGATGAAGAACAAGGAGACCCTCTCTTTTTCTTTCTGGATCCATGCATCAGATCTCTAAGATAGAGATCAAGAGAAAAACCCTTTCTTCTCAATTCTCCCACACACAAGAGAGAATCTTTCTCTCTTCCTTTCATGCCTTTTAAAAAAACTTTTCTTCTCTAATTGTTTATGATAAAAATTAGATCTAATCTAATTTTTTATATAAAAAATAATATAGATTTTCATATCCTAGAAAAATAAAAAAAAAGATCCAAGAGAAGAATTATTCTTCTCTTTTTTTTCTCCCTTTTTCTCCTTGATTTAGAGCCCTAGGAAGCCCCAAACATCCAATTAGATTTTTTTGATATTTCTACTCTAAATTTTTATGTTAAAAATCAGATCCAATCTAATTTTTATATAAAAAAAATAAAAAAAAAAGAGAGAAAAATTTCTTCTTCTCCAAAGCTGCGCACTAGAAAGAAAACTTTTCTTCTTCCTTCTCTTCTTGATCTAAAGCCCTAGGAAGCCTCCAACATCCAACCAAAATTTTTTGATATTTTTTTTCTAAATTTTTATGTTAAAAATTAGATTTAATCTATTTTTTATGCTAAAAAAAATAAAAAAAATTTAGGAGAAAAAATCCTTCTTCTCCAAGGGCTGCACACAAGAAAGAAGACCTTTTTTCTTCCTTCTCTTTCTCTCGTCGGAAAGAACCTTTCTTCTTCATTTTTCTACGATAAAATCAGCAAGAGAGGCTTTCTTTGACACCTTGAAATCAACAGCAAACTCTCACAAAAAATTCTTCAAAAGGGGTTGGAGAAGAGGCTTAGGCGTGTGGGATTTGGGGCGTCCAAGACCCTTCCTTTTTTTTTTGCTTTTGGGCAACAACAAGAGAGGGAAGAGGGGTGCCTTCTTTTACTCATGGAAGAGAGGAGAGGGTGCGGCACTTCTTTGGGTGTGGGTTATTCACGATAGAGAGGAGAGGAGGCGTGAGATGATTTATGCCATGTGGGGTTATAAGAGTTGGTTAAGTCCTAATCTAAATAGGACTTATGATTCTTGATCTAACTCTAACTAATTCTTGGACCCAATCCTAATCAATTTAGAAATTAGTTATAATAAACTAACTAATTAGATCTTAATCCAATTAAAAAATCAATTAGATCATAATCCAATTAGAAAATTAGTTAGATTAAAGCCCCATCTGTGAGAAGCATTTTTCATTCAATAGAGCTTGATCCAATCAAGCCTATTATCTCATAGAGTTTGATCCAATCAAATCCAAATCAAATTAAATTGAATCCTTTTCAATTAAATCTGATTTGCATTTTTAAGATTAATTAGAACAAACTCTGTTATCCATTAGGGCTGGATCCAATCAATCCAAAGCAAACCTAATTGAGTCCAATTCAATTAGATTTGATCCAATTTCTATTGCTCAATCAAATTGAGTCAACTAATAATCAAATTGTTAATTAATTATTTTTTTAATTTATCTATCTTTAGTAAATAATTTATTGTAATCTTTGCATAGGTTTAATCATCAATCATATTGATAATTAAATTCTTCAACGATTCATAATCTTCGATCAGCTATTTGATCAGATAGGTACTTCTATGTGTGTGACCTTATAGGTTCAAACCTAAGCTGATGGTACAAAAATAATTTTTATATTAATTGATGTAACCATCTAGCAATGGGACTCGACGTTCGAATAGACAAAATATATGTTCAGCAACACTCTAGAACCTACGTGGATATAGTTACTGTATAATTCATCTCTTTGACTCTCGATGCTTAAGGATGACTTAGGATTAAACTGTCAACCCTAGATGAGTAGTCCACATTGTGTCTCAACCTCAAAAAAAAATCTTATAATTTCTCACTAGGACTACTTTGGCCAGAGTTTTACTAAATTGAAACATAGTGATGCATCATCTCTAATTTTACTTAGAGCAGTCAATCCCATCTTAACTCGCACTCAGATTTTACAAGTACTTGACTGTATCCAGAAACCTTCCATCATCGAATTAAAAATTTAGATAGTCCGACACTAAAGTACAGTGAGTTGCTTGTAAGTCATCGAGGCAGTCTTAGATCAGAGGGACACTTATACTTATATCCCGTCAGAGTAACCTTTGATAGCAGAGTACTCCGGAGTTGGTCACACTCAGTAAAACGTACTCTTATATTTCATCCGTATGCCATACCCATATCTCCATACACCTTGGTTAAGAGGATAACTAACTAATATGGCACACAACGACCTATATTTGATACAATGATCATCTTTATAATAATTGTATCATTTGATCATGCGCAAAATTTTAAAACTACACGATAAATTCTCCTTTATGGTTTTGAAAGTAGCTCTAAGGATTTTATCATAACCATGAGTTCTATTTAGAAAGATCTATTCCTTATGATGAATCTGTTAGATATATTTATCAATTTATAATTCGTATACATGCATGGAGCACAATCATCTACAACCTAGATGATTGGCTTTAGGACATATTTTCCAACACAAATCCTGCCACTCCGATCCCATTTAAAAGAAAGATGGTTTTCCTCTTCCTCCCATCAGAATTGAGGATAAATCCGAGGAAGATTGCTAGAGTTTTTCCTCTTCTTCATCTCCTTCATGAGCTTGCTAGGTTCTTAGCCTCTTACCTAGCTTCTTTGATAGCTTTTGGGCTGAAACCCCCACCTCTATTTTTTCCTAAGCCCGATCCCTTTCTTTTGTTGCTTTTTCTAATGCCAGTGGTCACTGTTGACTATCGATCTAGTTTTCCTGGGCTACATCGTAGCAATCTCAGCTGTCGTCAACTCTTATTTTGCCAAAGAGGCCATGGGAAGAAAGAAGAAAAAAAGGGGACAAAAAGAAAAAGAAAAAGAAAAAGAAAAGGGGAAAAAAATAGGAGAGAGAATTTCTCTCTTCCATCTTCCCTCTTTCTCTCTCCTCTTTCTCTCTAGTTTATCTCTCTAGAAAAATCTCAATTTTTCTCTTTAAAAGTTTCTCTCTGTAGATGGCTTCTTTCTTTTATGGTTTTATGGATTCTTAGAAAGACCCTCTAATGACTTTGATAGATCCTAGTGGAGGGATCATGATCGTTAACTATCGAATAGTCAGCCCTATGGGGATTTAGGTTATTTATTTTCAAACAATAATCATGATTAAACACTTTTGGATATTAGGCTTAAAAAAAAATTTTAGGAAGCTTATTAAGATGGCTCTATATCTGATAAAGAGAGTTGCTCGAAGTGCTATTAGAGAGATATTGAACCAATAGGAGGATGGTACTCCCTAACTGATGAGTGGGATCCCTAGTAGGAGGGAGTTGTTGATCCTGCTGGGACTACTTTGATAGTGCATTAGGAATTGGATATAATTCTATTAATGCAAACTCTAGTTGGGGTGATATAGAGGCAGCAACAATTGCTTAAACAGCAATAGACATACCAAAATATACTACAATAGTATGGTCATGGAGAGCAATCGGTGTAGCGAAACAACATCATGAAATTTAGAAAGCTTGCTCCATCAGCCTTTAAGGGGACTACTGAATCTTTGGAAGCTGATAATTGGATTATGGAGAGCAAAAGGTGTTTGCTATCCAAGACTGTTGCAATAATAAAATGATTCGGTATGCAGCTTATTTATTATAAGGTGAAGCATTCAATTGGTATCAAAAATTATAATATAAATATGAGCAAGAAGGGGAGCAATTCACCTAGGAGAGATTCTAAAGGATGTTTTATGATTAGTATTTTTCTTGAAATGTAAAGATTCAGAAAGAATAAAAAATTATTTATTTGAAATAAAGAACTATAATGGATACAGAATATGAAATTAAGTTTACGGAGCTTACCAAGTTTATTCTGGGGCTAGTTGAGGATGAGTGTGATTGAGTGCATGAATTCGAGATGGGGTTGAGGATTGAAATTTAAAAGCAAGTGGTACCATATGAGTTGACTACCTATACTGATGTAGTAAATAAAGTACTAATAGTTAAAAGAGAGGTCAACGAAGAACATGTAGAAAGAGAAAGAAATCAAAAGAAAAGAAATATGTCAAATGAATCTCAAGGTTGGAATGGTAGAAATACTAAGAGTTCAAATAAGAGATCTATAAGTAACAATTCTGGACCGACAGATAGCATTAAGTGTTTTAGATATGGTAAGGCTCATGATAAAAAAGATTATCTCTGGAACACTAGTGCATGCTTTGGTTGTGGTTAGAAGGGCCATAAAATAGTTGAATGCCCACAAAGAGTAGAAAGTCTATCTATTCCAATAATTGAACAAAATCAAAATGAAAATGTGGAATCTCGGACCCAAGAAAGAGTTTATATTCTTATACAGCAAGATGCACAAGTTTCTGATGTAGTGACAATGAGGGAATCTCAAAATTAATCTGACCGATTGGATAGTTTTACTTGCGAGATAAGTAATGTTTCATTTTTTTTAGATTCATCATAAATTATTAAATATTTTTTATATTCAGATATACATGATTTATGAATCTAATGCATAATATTTTGAATTTCCAAATATGCTTTTTTTTTGAAGTGTTAAATGATTTATGATCAAATATATTGAATTTGATATGGATCATTTGATTGATTTTAGTGTTACATGGTCTACAAACTTTTCAAATTCGAATATAAAAAAATATTTTGATTTGAAATGGATTTTGACTCACAGCGTGACTATGTATCGAACCCCACCAATGAGGGTTAAACGTTGGTAATTACTGTGATATCCTACTAGTAGGATAGTCAAATATTGATGATTATTTTGATACCCTACCAGTAAGATGGTTAAATATTGGTACTTTGATATCCTACCAGTGGGGGTGGTGCACTGGTATTTGCTACACTGCTAGTGGGGCTGTTAAATGCTGAAAATATGATATCTTGTCAGTAGAGGTTATGCACTGGTATTTTGATTTAGTTCATGGCTATCGAGATAAATATGATATTTTGAAAGAATTTAATTTATAAATGAAAATGAATTTGTATGGATCTTATTTGATTAGTGATGTATGTTTTGAATTGATGCATCTTGCATACTAATTTTTAGTATATTATTATTACTTGATTTATCTAGTTTCAGTGTACATTGCTTACTAGGTTGTCTAGCTCATTGTTCGATATTTTACTGTTTTCATAGATTCAGAAATCTAGCTTGACTCAGAGATTCGATATAGGAGAGCGAACTAGAGGCAAACTTTGATATTTTGTTTTAGATTAGGATTTATTGAAATTTGATGCAAGGCTATGAACTTTTATTTTGTAAGGTATTTGATTTAGTAATTTAAAATAAAGTTGATATTAGTTATTTGAATTTTATTTCACTTCTGTCTTATGATATCGTGATAAGATGCTTTGCATACTTATAAAAAGAGTTCTCCATGAGTATGCAGCGATTGTCATGATTTTTGACTCACGATCTTGGATCAGAGGTATGACACTAAGAGAAAAGTAGTTAAGGACTTGCTCTCTTCCTTTGATTGTTTCATTGTTGGTCTTTAGAAAACCAAACGAGATAGCTTTTCCCCTGCTGTTCTCCATTCTCTCTTGGGGTCTAATTGACTCGTTTCTCTCAATGCCAATGGCTCTGCTAATTGTATCCTGCTTGGCTGGCATTCTACTTGGCTTTTTCATATAGGGCAAGTAACTCATGTTTACTCCATCACCTCTCTTTAGAAAGATGAGATCGCTAATCGATCATAGTCCTTCACCGTGGTTTGTGGTCCTACTGACCATAATCTCTAAACTTCCTTCTAGCAAGAATTTTGTGATATGCATTTTACTTTCCCCAGTCATTGATTATTATCAAGGGTGATTCCAATGCAATGTACAAGCTTCATGAAAGAAGTGGCAATCCTCAACCTTGAGCCATCACTCTTGGCTTCATAAACTTCATCATACCTTCGACCTCATTGATCTACCTCTAAAGGAAAGGAACATGGAGCCATCGGAGAGAGAACCCAATTCTAGTGAAAATCAATCATTTTCTATTCACTCCAGAGTGGTCTGATCTCTTCCCTATTGCCAATCAGTGAGCCTTGGCCTGTTACTTCTCTGATCACATACCTATTCAACTAACTTTGCATTGTAGAGGATCTTCAAATTTGACAGAAGTTGGTTCTTAGCATGAATATATTAAGGAGGTCGTAGAGGCTGTTTGGAGGGCTTCTCCCCCTATTGATAATGCTGTCACTGTTCTTATGTTGAAGTTAAGAGATAGAAGAGCTGCCCTCAAAGACTGGAGCTCCAATTGGAGAATGCTGATAATTCTCTTAAATTTGACAATCTTAATAAGACCTTGTATCTCAGTGGGAAAGAAGAACTTGGTCCATTATCCAAAACTGATTTTGAAAATAGACTTGCTTTTAAAAGGAAGCTACATGGGATATATAGAAGGGAGGAAATTTGCTGGAGGCAAAGATCCAAAGTGAAGTATCTTAAGGAGATATAATATTACAACCTACTTTCACAAAATGGAGTCCATGCAAAAGAAGTTTAACTTAATCACCAATATCTCTTACAAAGGTCAGCACTATACTAATAATATTGAAGTCAAAAATATCTTTTCCTCCTATTTCAAAGATTTCTATCTTCCTAAGGAGGCAGCTGTTAACTTCATGTGGGATCAGATGTACAACTTTCCTCAAATCAATTTGACTCCTCTTGATTGCCTTTTTCTCCATGGAGGAAATTAAAAATGCCGTTTTAGCTTCAAAGGGGATAAAAAAGCCCTTGCCTAGATGGTTTCACAATGTGCTTCCTTCAACCTTTTTGGGACCCGATTGCCATCGATCTCTTTGCTCTTTTTCATCAATTCGATGCTTTTAATCTTGATCTTTCGAGGGTCAACTATGCATTCATCTCCCTCATCCCTAAGAAAGAGGCTGCCTCCCCCATCCCTTGAATTTAGACCCAACAGCTTGATTCACGATTGCATAAAAATTATTTCTATAGTGCTTGCAAATAGGTTGCAGCCCTTTATGGTTTCCTTGATCGATCATGCTCAAACTGCCTATGTCAAGAGTAGATCAATATTGGACAATGTTCTTTGTACGAGGTCCTCTATTGAGCTAGGCACTCCAATAATAAGGGTGTTCTTTTGCAAGTTTGATTTCAATAAAGTCTTTGACAGACTTAACCTCAATTACTTGTTTAAGCTTTCGAAACACACAGGCTTCCCAATCAAATGAATTGGTTGGCTTGAGAATATTTTCTTTTCTTCCAAGATTGCTGTGCATAAACGGTGACATTGGTAACTGGTTGAAGTGCAACTGTAGCATCTGCCAAGGAGATCCTCCCTCTTCTTTCAACTTTATCCCCGTTAACAAATTCTGAACGGGGCTGCTTTTTCTAATCTTTTTCATAGATTGAGCAACACCTGGACCAAGGGTGGCATAAGAATTCTTCCATTTGCCGAGGACACTCATTTTCTCTATGGTTGAAAAGAGATCCATCTCTGCTCTAAAACTTATCCTATATTGTTTTCAGCTCGTCTTCCGATTAACAATTAACTTCCAAAAAAAGCACCCTCATCCCTATGGGTTTTGGTCTCTGAGGGTGACCTTCAACTATGTGCTTCATGGCTGAACTGTAGCTTTACCTCCTTTCCCATTACCTATCTTGGTCTGCTACTCAAAATATAAAACTCACAAAAGTTGGTTGGATGCCTCTGCTCCTCAAAACTGAAGGGAGGCTTGCTGCTTGGACTGGTAATTAACTTCCTGTCCTTCGGTGGTCAACTTGTTCTCTTGGATTCTGTTTTATCTTCTGTTCCCCTCTAGTATATGTCACTATTTAACTACCTTCTTGGCTCATCGAAAAGATTGACCGCATCCATCGGTCATGGATCTAGAATGGAAATGATGATGCATCTGGTCTATCTTGTAAAGTTAATTGGGCAAAGGTTTGCATTAGCAAGGATGAAGGTGGCTTGGGTGTCAAGGATCTCAGATCCTTTAACCAAGCCTTACTAGCTAAGTGGGGTTGGAGACCGCTCAATCACGACCGTAGCCCTTGGAAGAATTTTCTTAAGAGCTTCTGTGTCAAAAAAGTCAAGCTTACAACGATATAGAAGTGTAGATTTAGATGTTCAAATATTTGGAAGGAGGTGTTGGCAAGAAAGAAATGTCCGTATCTTCTTAAACAAGAACTTAGATGCTGATCTTATTGTCTCAAAAATTGTCAATCTACTAAATGATTGGTCGCTGATATGTGAGGATAAACAGATGCTTGGATTCATGCAAATCTGGGGAAAAATTAAGCTTGGTTTTAGTATCAATTGTGAGACTCTTTCTCGATCAAGGAGACTTCTGTTGCCTTGAAAATTATCAGGTTATCTTACAAATGAGAGATGCTGCAGTTGGACATTGGTGTGGATGTTCAAATGAAGATGATGTTCTAGAAAATCTTGATTTTGCACTTGGTCTCTTTAGCAATCAACTGTTGTATCTGTTCATGTATTATGTTGTTCTGATTCCATTCCTCTCTCTACTTCTGTATACATAGTCTCTGTAAATATGCACTTGTCAATAAAAATCGGGTGGCATTTTGCCTCCATTTTCATCAAAAAAAAAAAAAAAAAGGAAGGACGTCTCGAGAGCCTTCCGCCATTCTAGGACCATATCAAGTTTTCGGTTTGCAATGGGCTTGATGTTTTATTTTGGAAGATGCCTGGATCTTTGATACTCCGCTCTGTGAGGCTCTTCCTAATCTCTATCAACCTTGTCATTTGAAATCAGGTGCTATTGCTAAATTTATCTCTAACAGATCAGACTTTTAGAATTTTAAAATTTGTTCCAATCTCTCTCTGCCTGCTCAAAATGAACTAATTATACTTCATGACGCGCCTCATAAGTTTCAGCTCAACAATGAATCTAACCGCATCCAATGGGTGCTTTTTCCACTGCGTTCGCGGTATCCATTCATCACCTCAAGAGGTGTTAAACGGGAACCGCCTTGCTCCTTTTGGAAACCTAGTGCTCCTTTTCTAGTAATAAACTAAACACAAGGGAAGTCTTGCAAAGGAAAATTGGCCTTTTCCTGGGAGGTTGTCCCATGTGCGATCATTTGGTTGAATTTGCTGATCATCTTTTCATTTCATGCCCCTTCGCTGCGCCCATTTGGACTACTTTCTGTAATCATCTACTTGTGCCTCCTCCTGATGGGAATCTTTGGGATCTATGTATGAAATGGTGAGGCAACTATTTTACCAAAAACATGCAATACGTGCATTGTTTTTATGTTGATTGTGGCTGTAATATTATGCTGCTCGCAGGAAAGAAATAACCAAATTTTTTTTTCTATCGTTCCTCTGATTCTCTTTTGGTGGCTTACAAAGTAATTCGGTTTCTCAATGATTGGTCTCTGATTTATAAATAGAAACACCTTCCAGGCTTCTATTTGTTGTGGGGTAAGCTAAAATATCACATGGCCACTGCATCTTTTTGTTGTTGCATCAATTTTTGTCCCTGTTTGAGGTTTATTTGAAGGTTCTTGGACCCTGATCTTTTGCTGCTTCTTTCCTTCATGGCTATGATTTTGTTGGAGATAATGATTTCTCTAGGATCCAGTTGCTGCTAATGGTTTCGTGTACAGGTTACTTGTGATGGCCCGGCCCGATAACAAATCCCAGCCCATATAACAAAGCTCGAAAAAAAAAAAAAAAAAACAGAAAACAGGGGAGAAAACTCCCGAAAGGAGTCTTCTTCCTCCTCTCGCCGGCTCTCAATCGAAGTCGGAGACGAGCTCCCTCCGGTCCTATTTAAGGAGGAGATCCCTCCTCTTTCCTTTCCACCGAAAATTTTAAGCTCAATCGGCGGCAATCGCCGAAAAATCCACCACGGAAGACCATCTCTGTGCCGTCCAATTTCTCACCGGAAAAGCTTCGCCGGCGTCGGAGGTAAGCCTCCTCCCCTTCCTCTCTTCTCCCCTTTCCTTTTCGTGCCGATGTGCACGCTCGCCGGCGACCAGAGTCGCCGGATTTTGTTGCGGAAGAACCTCTATATTTTTTATCATTTTTTTTTGATTACCGGCGCCGTTGGTCACCGCCGACCACCGGTTTGGCCCTCTTCTTATCGGCGAGTTACTCCCCTCCTGCCGACGGCCGCCTCACGTCGGCCACACCGTCGGTCGGAACACTAACAAGGGGACCTCACGGTCCCTGTTTTGGCCCAAAAGAAACCTACGGGAAAGAAGAAAAGAAGAAGAAGAAGGAGGAAAAGAAAAGAAGTAGAAGGAAAAGAAAAGAAAAAGAAAAGAAAAAGAAGAAAAAGAAAAAAAAAAGAAAAGAAAAAGAAAAAAAAAGAAAGAAGAAAAATAAAATAATAATAATATAATAATATAATAAATAGAATTTTCTCTCCTCTCTCTTCCGTGAAGAAAAAGAAAAAAAAAGAGAAAAAAAAGAAGGAAAGAAAATAAAAAAAATAATAAAATAAAATAAATTAATAAATAATGATATAAATAATAAAATGAGAGAAAGAGAGTTTCTCTCTCTTCAGCCTGAACTAGTATTTTTTCTCTCTAGAATTGGACTTTCTCTCTCTACTTTCTCTCTCTAGAATCCTCTCTCTAGATTATTTCTCTCTCCTAAGATTTTAGAATTTTGAGAAGAATGATGATGAATTTAAATGATTCTCGTAATGGATTTTTGATCTGTGATCGTCGGACGGTACACCGACATCCACTTTGATCAGATCAGGTATTTTTAGATTTTATTTCTCATGATCTTATTGAATTGTCCACATGATAATTTTAGCATGATTTGATCTGATCGATCAGAATTTGTTGAATCATATTGTCTGAAGAATTCAAGATGAGTTTTCTCTCTCTAAAATTTTCTCTCTCTAGAATTTTCTCTCTCTAAAATATTCTCTCTTGATTGATTCTCTCTCTAAAAAGGTTAGTGAATGAAGAAATTTCTTTTAATAGTCCTGATCTGATTATAATGAAGAACTTTGATCCATGGTTGTCAGACAGCGTACTGGCACCCACCTTAATCAGTCCATGAATCTTTAGATTTGATCATCCATGATTTTGATCTAGCAATGACTTGATTTGATCATGTTGATTTCATCAATCGAGATATTGGATCAATCATAATGTTGGATTGTGTCATCTGATCAATTCGAATTATACCTCATTGATTTCTCTCTCCTCTAATTGTCTCTCTCTACTTGATTTTATGAAATCGATGAAGAAACTTCAGTCCTATCACTTCTTATCCGATTTGATCTGATAGTCAAACTTTGGATCGTTTAGGTCCTAATTAGATTTTGATTAGACGAAATTAGATGATCGGACCCAATCTTAACCGTTGAAATATGGTATTCGTATTCTTTCTAATTATTGAAATTGATTCTGTATAGGATTGTGGATGTTTGATCATGGGATATTGCGATATGATCTACGAACAGAATTTTTGGAAGAAAATTTATAGAATTATGTGGATTTATTGAAAATGCGTTTGAGATAAGTAATGTTTCATTTTTTCTAGATTTATCGATAAATTATAATATATTTTTCTAACATGATTTGTGAAATGATGCATGAATTGGATGAATGGTATTTTGTTATGAAAATATCTTATTTGAAATGTTATGATGAAGCATGATTGAACATATTGATTCCATGATGCGTTATATTGATTGATTTCGATACTACATGATTATATATTTTATTATCAAAATTAGAATATGAAATATGATTTATGAAGAATTATGATATAAGAAACATTATGAATTGACAACCTGACTATGTAAAGGACCCCGCCAATGGGGGCATATATGTTGGCAATTGATTGTCCTGAGGGCTTATGTCGCCAGTGAGACCAACGACATGTCGCCAGAGAGACCAGCGACAAACCGCCAATGAGACCAGTGGTTCCAAAGGACATGGCTGCCAGATGATTCGCAGCCTACCGCAAGTAGATACGCGGTATTATTACCCTGCCATAGAAAAATATGGTCATAGCTCATGGTTGACGAAAAGAATTTAAGAACGAAAGAAATTAAAATTTGGAAAGAAACTTGAATTTTCGAAAAAGAAATGAATTTAGTATGAATTATATTGCATAATTGAAATTGATTTCGAATTGATGAACTCTATATGCTTATTTTCTATAAATGATTATTTACTTAAATGCCTGATGAAATCTGTTGAAAGTGATCATTGCTTACTGGGCTGTCGAGCTCATTGCCTCCTATTTTTATTATTTTTCCAGATGTTGAGGAATTAAGATGATACAAGATATGAATGGAAGAGTGATCAGAAGTAGAATCCCTATACTTTTATTTTAGGTCGAAAGTCTTATTGAATTTGATGTAAGGCCTATGAATCATTGTTGAAATTATTGAGACATTAAAGAAAAAAATTAGGTTGTTATGTTTTGGATTTAAATTATTGACTAATTATTTCGCTGTTGTTTTAAGATAACATGATAAGATGCCTTGCATGCTTATGGGAAGAGTTTTCTATGAGTATGCGGCGGTTGCCATGACCCTCGATTCACAATCTCGGGTCGGAGGCGTGACAATTAAAGTGGTATCAGAGTATAAGTGGATGAATTATGAAATATAGAATCAGATATAGAATGGGTATAAGTAGATAGACACCAGGGACATTATAGTGTAGATCTTTGATGATTGTAGTGAGAAAAATATTTATAAATTTTGATTAAACATTGAGATTATGTATGAAAGGATCACAAGAGATTATGACATATGAAATTTAAAATATGATAGATGATCTATTGATCATGATATGATTAGTTAGATCTTGATCGAAAGTAATCACAAAAAGATTGACATAAAATTTTATTATGCATTGTGGTTATTAATTTAATCATTGGTTATTCAAGTGAATCGTAAGTTCAAATTCGATGTGAGAATAATACTATGATATTACTTCTAGTTGAGAAGTTGACTATTATTGGCAAGATAAAGACTTGACGATAAAATATTGTTCCAGGATGGACTAAGAAAAATCTTTTATGATGCTTGATTGAAATATTTATCGAAAGTGAACTTGGTATGTGGATTATATATAAAGCGACATATTAGGATGAATGCATATTTGAGGATATTGCAAAGAAACCTATTTCTTATTGATGAAATCAATTATGAGGTTGTAGAATATTTATCGTACTGGAATCTTGAATCATCATCCTTAGATCTAGATAATGGATTTATTATGTCTCTTGGAGACTATATGATGTGTATGAAATTTTAATTTAAAAAAATTCATATCTAAGTTGATCAAGAGATTTTCTGATATTATTGTTGAGATTGTTAATGAAAAATTGATATCTTTAGATTAAGATAAAAGATCTGATTTATATTTATTTCAGATTAAGGGATCCATGTGAATTTATAAATTAGAAATTTTGGATTTAAGAATTGATATGGAGTTCCTTTGCTTTTGTTAACGAGGTCCCTAATTGAATCTACTATTAAATGGAGATTTGATTTTTTTGAAGCTTGTATGATTATTATGAAAGGATATTTGATAGATATTAAAGATCTTGATGATAGAAATTTTAGAAAAAAAAATATATTAATAATTTAAAATCCATATATATTCTGATTATGTCCAAATTTGGTGGAGCATCGAAGGATTTTTTTTCATTGACTTGACTTATAAAGATTTTGATTTGAAAATTATCAAATTGAATTGATATGAGAATTAAGATTTGATTATATTGATTATAGTAAATCTATATGATGGTTTAAATATGATATTGGACTCAAGGGTTAATCAAGATTATTGTACACCAGTAAAAGTATGAATGAGAATCGTAAGTTAATCTTTGACTTCAATTGAAATTTAAAATTTTAGGTCTTTTCTATTGATAAGGTAAAGAAATAATTTGATCAAAATTTTTTATGGTAAAGCTAAGAAATTTTGATTGTTAGATCAGAGTGTACAGCGGAAGCATGGTAATCTGGATTATTTTGAGTAAGTCAGGAATGTTGACCCTTTGAGTTAAAGAATTATGATAGATGATATGGTTTGATACGAGAAATTTATTGATATTAGAAAGAATAATATTTTAAAATTTTGAATTATTTTAGATATCCTAATATAATTTTTAAAAGTGGTGCTTCCACTTACTGTGCTACAAAAATAGTTAGCATCCTAATTTTAGGATGAGTGGACCTTTGATTTTTGATTTTAGATTTAGAATATTTAGAGATAAATTTTTTCTATCCTAAAATTGAATTTTACAATTCTCTATTATTTAGGAAGAATTTGAGATCGTTTATCGAATAATGATTTCGATCTTAGATTATTATACTCAAATAATTATCTCTAGGATATAATAAAATTTAAAATTTAGACTCTTTTGATCATTATTATTTCTCTGACTGAATAGAAAAGATTGAGGTTATCTATTGATATTGATGATTATTCTACAAAAGATGGATTTGAGTTATTTATAATTTAATTTGATAATGAATCGATTAATTAAGAGTTGCTAATGTTTAGATAAAGAAAATTGATATACTTACTTAGAATAGAGATATTGATTTTGATTATAAGAAAAATATAGTTTTGATTGAGATCAATTTTTGAGTTATTGATTTTTATTATGGAATGACTTAATGATAAAATTTGCTTCAAGAATTAGAATATTTAAGACTTTTAGGGTTTGAGTAAGAAAATTTCGATGACTAGAAATAGTGAAATTGATTCCATCAACAATGGTGATATTGATCTTTATGAAATGACTTAATGATGAAGTTGCATTGAGAAATAAAATATCAAAAGTTCGAAAATGAGATTGAAATGATAAATTTTCAACCTTTGAAAGTACGAATAAGAGAAAATATTTTTGAATTTTGATTGATTAGGATGTCATAGTATAATTTACGAAAGTATGTTTTCCTATCTTATGATGGGTTAAAATTAAGAGTGATTAATATTTTAAAATAAATAAATAAATAAATGAATGATGATGAATGAAGTTCTTATGCAAGAATAGAGACATTGACCTTCTTCTATTCACAAGAGATAGATTTGATTTGAGTCATGAGATATTGAACATTATTTTACAGAAAATAAGATCATAATTTCAAAATCTTGAAACATTGAAAATCTTTGAGATGTTGATTTTGATAAATAAGAAAATGAATGGTTCCGTTTCAGATAGATATTGATGTACCAATATTTTTCTTATGAAATGATTTAAGAATGAATTTATATCAAGAATTAGAATATTGAAATATTTGTGGATGAGATTCAAGTAAGAAACTATGAAAACTCAGGCAAGAAAAATTTCGAGGATGAAATTTCTTTTAGAGGGGAAGAATGTGATGGCCCGGCCCGATAACAAATCCCAGCCCATGTAACAAAGCCCCAAAAAAAAAAAATAGAAAATAGGGGAGAAGACTCCCAAAGGGAGTCTTCTTCCTCCTCTTGTTGGCTCCCAATCAGAGTCAGAGACGAGCTCCCTCCGGCCCTATTTAAGGAGGAGATCTCTCCTCTCTCCTTTCCACCAAAAATTTTAAGCTCAATCGACGACAATCGCCGAAAAATTCATCGCGAAAGACCGTCCCTGTACCGTCCAATTTCTCGCCGGAAAAGCTTCACCGGCGTCGGAGGTAAGCCTCCTCCCCTTCCTCTCTTCTCCCCTTTCCTTTCATGCCGATGTGCATGCTTGCCGGTGATCGGAGTCGCCGAATTTTGTTACAGAAGAAACTCTATATTTTTTTATCATTTTTCTTTGATTACCGACGTCGGTGGTCACCGCCGACCACCAGTTTGGCCCTCTTCTTATCGACGAGTCACCCCCTCCTGCCGACGGCCGCCCCACGCCGGCCGCACTGTCGGTCGGAACACCAACGAGGGGACCTCACGGTCCCCTGTTTCGGCCCAAAAGAAATCCACGGGAAAGAAGAAAAGAAGAAAAAGAAGAAGGAAAAGAAAAAGAAAAAGAAAAGAAGAAGATGGAAAAGAAAAGAAAAAGAAAAGAAAAAGAAGAAAAAAAGAAAAAGGAAAAGGAAAAGGAAAAAAAAGAAAGAAGAAAAATAAAATAATAATAATATAATAATATAATAAATAGGATTTTCTCTCCTCTCTCTTCCGTGAAGAAAAAGAAAAAAAAGAGAAAAAAAAGAAGGAAAGAAAAGAAGAAAGAAATAAAAAAAATAATAAAATAAAATAAATTAATAAATAATAATATAAATAATAAAATGAGAGAAAGAGAGTTTATCTCTCTTTCCTCTCTCTCTTCAGCCTGAACTAGTATTTTCTCTCTCTAGAATTGGACTTTTTTCTCTACTTTCTCTCTCTAAAATCTTTCCTCTAGATTATTTCTCTCTCCTAAGATTTTTAAAATTTTGAGAAGAATGATGATGAATTTAAATGATTCTCGTAATGAATTTTTGATCTGTGATGGTCGAACGGTACACCGCAATCCACTTTGATCAGATCAGGTATTTTTAGATTTTATTTCTCATGATCTTATTGAATTATCCACATGATAATTTCAGCATGATTTGATCTGATCGATCAAAATTTATTGAATCATATTGTCTGAAAAATTCAAGATGAATTTTCTCTCTCTAGAATTTTCTCTCTCTAGAATTTTCTCTCTCTAAAATATTCTCTCTTTTGATTGATTTTTTCTCTAAAAAGGTTAGTGAATGGAGAAATTTCTTTTAATTGTCCTGATCTGATTATAATGAAGAACCCTGATCCATAGTTGTCAGACAGCGTACTGGCACCCACCTTAATCAGACCATGAATCTTTAGATTTGATCATCCATGATTTTGATCTAGCCATGACTTGATTTGATCATGTTGATTTCACCAATCGAGATATTGGATCAATCATAATGTTGGATTGTGTCATCTGATCAATTTGAATTGTACCTCATTGATTTCTCTCTCTTCTAATTGTCTCTCTCTACTTGATTTTATGAAATCGATGAAGAAACTTCGGTCCTATCACTTCTTATCCGATTTGATCTGATAGTCAAACTTTGGATCGTTTAGGTCCTAATTAGATTTTGATTAGATGAAATTAGATGATCGGACCCAATCTAAACCGTTGAAATATGGTATTCGTATTCTTTCTAATTATTGAAATTTATTCTGTATAGGATTGTGGATGTTTGATCATGGGATATTGCGATATGATCTACGAACAGAATTTTTGGAAGAAAATTTATAGAATTATGTTGATTTATTGGAAATACGTTTGAGGTAAGTAATGTTTCACTTTTTCTAGATTTATCGGCAAATTATAATGTATTTTTCTGACATGATTTGTGAAACGATGCATGAATTGGATGAATGGTATTTTGTTATGAAAATATCTTATTTGAAATGTTATGATGAAGCATGATTAAACATATTGATTCCATGATGCATTATATTGATTGATTTCGATACTACATGATTATATGTTTTATTATCGAAATTAGAATATGAAATATGATTTATGAAGAATTATAATATAAGAAACATTATGAATTGATAACCTGACTATGTAAAGGACCCCACCAATGGGGGCATATACATTGACAATTGATTATCCTGAGGGTTTATGTCGCCAGTGAGACCAGCGACATGTCGCCAGAGAGACCAGTGACAAACCGCCAGTGAGACCAGCGATTCCAAAGGACATGGCTGCCGGATGATTCGCAGCCTACCGCAAGCAGATATGCGGTATTATGACCCTACCATAAGGAAAATATGGTCATAGCTCATGGTTGACGAAAAGAATTTAAGAACGAAAGAAATTAAAATTTGGAAAGAAACTTGAATTTTCGAAAAAGAAATGAATTTGGCATGAATTATATTGCATAATTGAAATTGATTTCAAATTGATGAACTCTATATGCTTATTTTCTATAAATGATTATTTACTTAAATGCCTGATGAAATCTGTTGAAAGTGATCATTGCTTACTGGGCTGTCTAGCTCATTACCTCCTATTTTTATTATTTTTACAGATGTTGAGGAATTAAGATGATACAAGATATGAATGGAAGAGTGATCAGAAGCAGAATCCCTATACTTTTATTTTAGGTTGAAAGTCTTATTGAATTTGATATAAGGCCTATGAATCATTGTTGAATTTATTGAGATATTAAAGAAAAAAATTAGGTCGTTATGTTTTGGATTTAAATTATTGACTAATTATTCTGCTGTTGTTTTAAGATAACATGATAAGATGCCTTGCATGCTTATGGGAAGAGTTTTCTATGAGTATGCGGCGGTTGCCATGACCCTCGATTTACAATCTCGGGTCGGGGGCGTGACAATTAAAGTGATATCAGAGTATAAGTGGATGAATTATGAAATATAGAATCAGATATAGAATGGGTGTAAGTAGATAGACACCAGGGACATTATAGTGTAGATCTTTGATGATTGTAGTTAAAGAAATATTTATAAATTTTGATTAAACATTGAGATTATGTATGAAAGGATCACAAAAGATTATGACATATGGAATTTGAAATATGATGGATGATCTATTGATCATGATATAATTAGTTAGATCTTGATCGAAAGTAATCACAAAAAGATTGACATAAAATTTTATTATGCATTGTGGTTATTAATTTAATCATTGGTTATTCAAGTGAATCGTAAGTTCAAATTCGATGTGAGAATAATACTATGATATTACTTCTAGTTGAGAAGTTGACTATTATTGGCAAGATAAAGACTTAACGATAAAATATTGTTCCAGGATGGACTAAGAAAAATCTTTTATGATGCTTGATTGAAATATTTATCAAAAGTGAACTTGGTATGTGGATTATATATAAAGCGACATATTAGGATGAATGCATATTTGAGGATATTGCAAAGAAACCTATTTCTTATTGATGAAATCAATTATGAGGTTGTAGAATATTTATCGTACTGGAATCTTGAATCATCATCCTTAGATCTAGATAATGGATCTTATTATGTCTCTTGGAGACTATATGATGTGTATGAAATTTCAATTTAAAAAAATTTCGTATCTAAGTTGATCAAGAGATTTTTTGATATTATTGTTGAGGTTGTTAATGAAAAATTGATATCTTTAGATTAAGATAAAAGATCTGATTTATATTTATTTCAGATTAAGGGATCCATGTGAATTTATAATTTAAAAATTTTGGATTTAAGAATTGATATGGAGTTCCTTTGCTTTTGTTAACGAGGTCCCTAATTGAATCTACTATTAAATGGAGATTTGATTTTTTTGAAGCTTGTATGATTATTATGAAAGGATATTTGATAGATATTGAAGATCCTGATGATAGAAATTTTAGAAAAAAAAATATATTAATGATTTGAAATCCATATATATTCTGATTATGTCTAAATTTGGTGGAGCATCGAAGGATTTTTTTTTATTGACTTGACTTATAAAGATTTTGATTCGAAAATTATCAAATTAAATTGATATGAAAATTAAGATTTGATTCATATTGATTATAGTAAATCTATATGATGGTTTAAATATGATATTGGACTCAAGGGTTAATCAAGATTATTGTACACCAGTAAAAGTATGAATGAGAATCGTAAGTAATCTTTGACTTCAATTGAAATTTAAAATTTTAGATCTTTTCTATTGATAAGGTAAAGAAATAATTTGATCAAAATTTTTTATGGTAAAGCTAAGAAATTTTGATTGTTAGATCAGAGTGCATAGCGGAAGCATGGTAATCTGGATTATTTTGAGTAAGTCAGGAATGTTGACCCTTTGAGTTAAAGAATTATGATAGATGATATGGTTTGATATGAAAAATTTATTGATATTAGAAAGAATAATATTTTAAAATTTTGAATTATTTTAGATATCCTAATGTGATTTTTAAAAGTGGTGCTTCCACTTACTGTGCTACAAAAATAGTTAGCATCCTAATTTTAGGATGAGTGGACCTTTAATTTTTGATTTTAGATTTAGAATATTTAGAGATAAATTTTTTCTATTCTAAAATTAAATTTTATAATTCTCTATTATTTAGGAAAAATTTGAGATTGTTTATCGAATAATGATTTCGATCTTAGATTATTATACTCAAATAATTATCTCTAGGGTATAATAAAATTTAAAGTTTGGACTCTTTTGATCATTATTATTTCTCTGACTGAATAGAAAAGATTGAGGTTATCTATTGATATTGAAGATTATTCTACAAAAGATGGATTGAAGTTATTTATAATTTAATTTGATAATGAATCGATTAATTAAGAGTTGCTAATGTTTAGATAAAGAAAATTGATATACTTACTTAGAATAGAGACATTGATTTTGATTATAAGAAAAATATAGTTTTGATTGAGATCAATTTTTGAGTTATTGATTTTTATTATGGAATGACTTAGTGATAAAATTTGCTTCAAGAATTATAATATTTATCAGTTTGAGGGTTTGAGTAAGAAAATTTCGATGACTTGAAATAGTGAAATTGATTCAATCAACAATGGTGATATTGATCTTTATGAAATGACTTAATGATGAAGTTGCATCGAGAAATAAAATATCAAAAGTTCGAAAATGAGATTGAAATGATAAATCTTCAACCTTTGAAAGTACGAATAAGAAAAAATATTTTTGAATTTTGATTGATTAGGATGTCATAGTATAATTTACGAAAGTATGTTTTGCTATCTTATGATGGTTAAAATTAAGAGTGATTAATATTTTGAAATAAATAAATAAATAAATGAATGATGATTGTTGGGTATAAAATACCCACAGCCGAATTCAACAGCAGAACGGCTCCGCCCGGACTCCTACGGGAGCCGGGCTCCTCCATCGACAGCAGAACGGCTCCGCCCGGACTCCTACGGGAGCCGGGCTCCTCCATCGACAGCAGAACGGCTCCGCCCGGACTCCTACGGGAGCCGGGCTCCTCCATCAACAACAGAACGGCTCCGCTCGGACTCCTACGGGAGCCGGGCTTCTCCATCAGCAGCAGGACGACTCCGTCCGGACTCCTACGGGAGTCGGGCTCCTCCATCGACAGTAGAATGGCTCTGCCCGGACTCCTACGGGAGCCGGGCTTCTCCATCAGCAGCAGAACGGCTCCGCCCGGACTCCTACGGGAGTCGGGCTCCTCCATCGACAGCAGAACGGCTCCGCTCGGACTCCTACGGGAGCCGGGCTCCTCCATCAACAACAGAACGGCTCCGCCCGGACTCCTACGGGAGCCGGGCTTCTCCATCAGCAGCAGGACGACTCCGCCCGGACTCCTACTGGAGCCGGGCTCCTCCGTCGACAGCAGAACGGCTCCGCCTGGACTCCTACGGGAGCCGGGCTTCTCCATCAGCAGCAGGACGACTCCGTCCGGACTCCTACGGGAGCCGGGCTCCTCCATCGACAGCAGAACGGCTCCGCCCGGACTCCTACGGGAGCCGGGCTCCTCCATCAACAGCAGAACGGCTCCGCCCGGACTCCTACGGGAGTCGGGCTCCTCCATCAGCGGCAGGACGACTCCGTCCGGACTCCTACGGGAGTCGGACTCCTCCATCGACAGCAGAACGGCTCCGCCCGGACTCCTACGGGAGCCGGGCTCCTCCATCAACAGCAGAACGGCTCCGCCCGGACTCCTACGGGAGCCGGGCTCCTCCATCAGCGGCAGGGCGACTCCGTCCGGATTCCTACGGGAGCCAGGCACCGCCTGCAACTTCGGTTCTGAGAGGGTTCCACCCGGACTCCTACGGGAGCCAAGCTCCGACCTCAGTCTCCGACCTCAGTATCAGCTGCTGGAGCCGGACCCCACCCACGACCTCAACCGAAGGGGGGACTCCTCCCGGACTCCTGCAAAGGCCGAACTCCGACCGCTGCCGAGCCTTGATCAACAGATCCGTGTCCCTTGGCAGATAACAATAACTGCCAAGATCCTGTTCCTGTAGCAGATTCCGCGCGACAGGTGCTGCACAATCCCACTACTCTCTGACAGGCTGTGTCAACAGCTATGATGCTGCTCCGATCCCTGCGGCAGGTGCTGCACAATCCCACTACTCTCTGACAGGCTGTGTCAACAGCTATGATGCTGCTCCGATCCCTGCGGCAGGTGCTGCACGATCCCACTACTCGCTGACAACTAGCGGCAACGGACGCCGCTCCACTACCTGCGACAGGCCCTATGTGGCGGGCTATGATGATGGCCACGTGTCTGCTCCATTATCTTTCGCAATCAATTCCCCTGACAATGGGCGGCCCACTACCAGGCGGTTACAAACGTCGCCATCAGTCTGTTGCCTCCCCCGCCTATAGAAGGGGGACCCAGATACGTTATTCTCTAAGCTCCTTTTCCTTATCTCAACACTCTGCTAAATTCTCCGTTCGAGCACTCCATTCTTGTTGAGGCAGAGAATTGACTTGAGCATCGGAGGGTCTTGCCGGAGCAACCCCACCTCCGGTTTAGACTTTCCTTGCAGGTCCCGACGGCGACCGCGGCTTCCCCGACTCCAGCTTCTCCGGCGCAAGCGAATTTTTGCACCAACAGGATTGGCGCTAGAGGAAGGGGGGCTGTGTCTTCGCAGCACCCTTGTTCTTGAAGGAGCGCTCAACGGACCCACTTCCGGCCATCTTTTCCGGCATCCAATCCTCTTTTCCCCATCCGATGCCCTCCCGCGAGGTTTCTGCACAACTACCTCCGGCTATGGTTGCTGATAAAGGGTGGCCGGATGACCAGCCTTCGCCGGATTCCGTCAACGTCATCTCGGGAGAATCCCGGCCGGAGGCAACCAGCACATCAGCTGCACCCCTCAAGCGGCAAAAAGTTGAAGAGCCCATAGCCTTCATTGAAGAAGATGCCCAGGGAGTCCAATTCCCTCATAATGACGCGGTCGTAGTTTCCTTGAACATAGCAAATTATGACGTCCGTCGCATTCTCGTCGACAACGAAAGTTTGGCCGACATCTTATTCTACAGCGCCTATTCGAGAATGGCCACTCTTGGCGGTCATCTAAGGCCGATGTGCTCCCCCTTGATAGGGTTTACTGGTGACGCCGTTCCGACGGAAGGAATGATAGCTCTAACTGTGACCGCTGGTCAGCATCCAAAGCAGTCCAGAGCCCTGGTGAATTTTCTGGTGGTAAAGGCGCCGTCTGCCTACAATGCAATTCTTGGCCGACCCGGCCTCAATGCCCTTAGAGCCGTTGTTTCAACCTACCATTTGAAGTTGAAGTTCCCCACTGACAAGGGGATTGGAGAAGTTCGGGGAGACCAAGCGCTGGCCAGGCACTGCTACAATATTGCCCTGCAAAGAAGCGATCAAGCGGACCTCTGTCCAGTCGACGGGTTGGATGCGCGCGACGACCTCACTGAAGAGAGGGGCGGCCCGATCGAGGACCTAATACCAATTCCTTTGAATGATGGGAATGCGGAGCATGTGGTGTTAATTGGCTCCAACCTGGAGGAGGAGGTGCGGGCGCATCTCGTGGATTTTCTCCAAGGGAATGCGGACGTTTTTGCATGGGTCTCGACGGATATGCCGGAGATTGAGACAGAAGTCATGGAACATCATTTGGCGGTCGACCCTAAACATCGGCCAACAAAAGAAAAAATCCGGAGTCATGCCCCGGAGAGGCAGAAGGCGATAGCCGAGGAAGTGGATAAACTTCTCAAGGCCGGATTCATCAAGGAGGTCAATTATCCAGAGTGGATCTCCAATGTTGTCTTGGTCAAGAAAGCAAACGGCAAGTGGAGGATGTGTATCGATTTCAAAAAGCTGAATAAGGCTTGCCCAAAGGACAGCTACCCCCTTCCCAGGATCGACCAGCTGGTGGATGCTACCGCGGGCCACGAGCTTCTCACTTTTATGGACGCATTCTCTGGCTATAACCAGATTAGGATGGCATCGAAAGATGAAGAAAAGACTGCTTTTATCACTAATCGCGGCCTTTACTGCTACAGGGTTATGCCGTTCGGCCTTAAGAACGCGGGCGCAACCTATCAACGACTGGTGAACAAAATCTTCAAGGAGCAGATCGGCCGAAATATGGAAGTTTATGTGGACGATATGCTCGTGAAAAGCTGGTCTTCCGGGAATCATGTCGCCGACCTCAAAGAAACCTTTGGCGCTCTTCGAAAGTATAGAATGAAGCTGAACCCAACCAAATGCGCCTTTGGGGTAACCTCAGAAAAGTTCCTGGGCTTTATGGTGTCGGGGCGCGGGATCGAGGCCAATCCGGAGAAAATTTGCGCCATCCAAAATATGACTGCCCCAAGGTCGATCAAGGAGGTTCAATGCCTCACGGGAAGAGTCGCGGCTCTTAATCGCTTTGTCGCAAGATCGGTCGAGCGATGTCTGTCCTTCTTTCAAACCCTCAAACAGCCGAAGAACTTCTGTTGGACCCCTGAATGCCAACAGGCATTCGAAGAATTGAAAAGCTACTTTAGCTCGCCCCCACTACTGGCGAAGCCCGAGCCTAAGGAGGAATTATTTTTGTACCTGGCGATCTCTCCCACAGCCCTTGCAGCTGTCCTTGTTAAAGAGGAAATGAAAGTCCAACGACCGGTCTACTACATCAGTCGCGCGTTGAGGGACGCCGAGACCAGGTATACTAAATTAGAAAAACTGACCTATGCCTTGTTGATTGCAGCTCGGAGACTCCGGCCTTACTTTCAAGGGCACACGGTGACGTTATTCACCAACCAACCGATCAAGGCGGTTTTGCACCGAGCTGATATCTCCAGAAGAATGGCGAAATGGGCCATCGAGCTCACAGAATTCGACATCAACTACAAGCCTAGACCGACGATAAAAGCCCAAGTGTTGGCGGATTTCATAGTAGAATGCACCATCCCCGAGGGGGCCGAACCTGAGCAAAACAAAATTGACGACCTGAGGACTCAACCGAACTCCCCCGACGAAGAAGCCAGTTCGTCCGATAACTTTTGGACCCTCCATGTGGACGGATCGTCCAACATGGCAGGCGCGGGTGCAGGCCTGATCTTGACCAGCCCGGAGGGAGTCATTGCGGAGTACGCTCTGCGCTTCGAATTCCCCGCAACAAACAATGGAGCGGAGTATGAAGCTCTGATCGCAGGATTGAGGATCGCCAGGGAGCTCGGAATAGGTCAACTCCGGGTGCACAGCGATTCCCAACTTGTGGTGGGGCAAGTCAGCGGGAGCTTTGAAGTGCGGGAGGACAGTATGGCCAAATATCTTTAGAAGGTGAAGGAGTTCATCCCTACCTTTGGCAATTTCAACATCAGGCAAATTCCAAGGTCGGAGAACACCAGAGCCGATCTTCTCTCCAAACTGGCGACATCGGCTCTGGCCGAATTGCCAAAAGGCATCCTCTTTGAAGTTTTAAAACAACCGAGTACGGAAGAACCGCGACTCGTAATGGAGATCGACCACGAGCCCAGCTGGGTCGACCCGCTAATAACCTATCTTAGAGATGGGATTCTCCCCCAGGACGCGAAAGAAGCCCGGAAACTCCGAAATCAAGCCTCCCGGTACATCCTTTATGAGGGCAAATTGTACAAAAGATCGTACTCCTTGCCTCTCTTGAGATGCCTCCGACCCTCAGAAGTCGACTACGCTTTATGGGAAGTGCACGAGGGAGCTTGCGGAAGCCATTTAGGTGCCAGGTCTCTATCCCACAAGCTACTCCGCCAAGGGTATTACTGGCCAACAATGCACCATGATTCAATTGAATATGTCAAAAAGTGTGATCGATGCCAGAGATACGCCAACGTCCAGAGACAACCTGCTACCGAGCTTACACCCTTGAGTGCCCCATGGCCTTTTGCGCAATGGGGAATGGATATTCTTGGCCCCTTTCCCATGGCGTCTGGTCAAAAGAAATTCCTCCTTGTAGCAATCGACTACTTCACCAAATGGGTCGAGGCCGAGCCACTAGCCAAAATCACAGAAGCCAAAGTGCAGGATTTCGTCTGGAAATCGATCGTGTGCAGGTTCGGTTTGCCAAGAACCCTCATCACTGATAATGGACGGCAATTCGTGGGAGCCAGATTTGCTGAATTCTATGAAGACCTAAACATCTCCCACAAATTCACATCAGTGGCCCATCCCCAGGCGAACGGCGAAGCCGAGGTAACAAACAGAACTCTTTTGCAGGGGATTAAGACCAGGCTCGAAAAAGTAAAAGGAACTTGGGCGGACGAACTTTATCATGTGCTATGGGCTTATCGGACCACCCAGAGGTTGCCTACAGGAGAGACCCCCTTTGCTTTAGCCTTTGGTACAGAAGCTGTCATCCCAATCGAGCTTAAACTTCCGTCGGCACGAGTCGTGGTATTCGACGAACCCCAAAACGCGCAAAGTCTTAGAGCCAACCTCGACCTACTGGAAGAAAGGCGGGAGATTGCTCAGGTTCGAATGGCAGCCTACAGACAGAAAGTTGCCTGATATTACAACGCCCGAGTCAAGAACAAGGTATTCCAAGTAGGGGATCTAGTGCTCCGGCGAGCTGCTGTCTCACAACCACAGGGCCAGGGGAAGCTTGCCCCAAACTGGGAGGGACCTTATGAGGTCAAAGAAGTAGTCCGACCTGAAACTTATTATCTCAAGGAGCTCGGAGGAGCCGACCTCCTGCGACCGTGGAGCTCAGAAAACTTACGGATGTACTACCAGTGATTTTGTCCTAATCAAAAAATGCGTGCCCATTTGTCTTAGGACAATTCAAGCAGACGGTATCAAAAACGAGAGGGCAACCTTATAAAAGTCGAAGGCCCGGTTCTTTTAGACCGGATGGGGGGAGAGGCCTTGCAACGCCCATATGTGACCCCACAGCCCTGTTAGGGACAGGAGGAGAACCTCGCCCTAACTTGAGCAAAGTCGAAGGCCCGATTCTTTTAGACCGGATGGGGGGAGAGGCCCTGCAACGCCCATATGTGCCCCCACAGCCCTGTTAGGGACAGGAGGAGAACCTCGCCCTAACTTGAGCAAAGTCGAAGGCCCGGTTCTTTTAGACCGGATGGGGGGAGAGGCCCTGCAACGCCCATATGTGCCCCCGCAGCTCTGTTAGGGACACGAGGAGAACCTCGCCCTAACTTGAGCAAAGTCGAAGGCCCGGTTCTTTTAGACCGGATGGGGGGAGAGGCCTGGCAATGCTCATATGTGCCCCCACAGCCCTGTTAGGGACAGGAGGAGAACCTCGCCCTAACTTGAGCAAAGTCGAAGGCCCGGTTCTTTTAGACCGGATGGGGGGAGAGGCCTCGCAACGCCCTAATGTGCCCCCGCAGCCCTGTCAGGAACAGGAGGAGAACCTCGTCCTGACATGAGCAAAGTGGAAGGCCCGGACTCCTACGGGAGCCGGGTCCCTACGCCAAAGAAGACTTCACCCGGACTCCTACGGGAGCCGGGTTCCGCCGCCAAAAGGACTCCGCCCGGACTCCTACGGGAGCCGGGTTCCGCCGCCAAAATGACTTCACTCGGACTCCTACGGGAGTCGGGTTCCGTCGCCAAAAGGACTTCACCCGGACTCCTACGGGAGCCGGGTTCCGCCGCCAAAAGGACTTCACCCGGACTCCTACGGGAGCTGGGTTCCGCCGCCAAAAAGGACTTCACCCGGACTCCTACGGGAGCCGGGTTTCGCCCCCAAAAGGACTTCACCCGGACTCCTACGGGAGCCGGGTTCCGCCGCCAAAAGGACTTCACCCGGACTCCTACGGGAGCTGGGTTCCGCCGCCAAAAAAGACTTCACCCGGACTCCTACGGGAGCTGGGTTCCGCCGCCAAAAGGACTTCACCCGGACTCCTACGGGAGCCGGGTTCCGCCGCCAAAAGGACTTCACCCGGACTCCTACGGGAGCTGGGTTCCGCCACCAAAAAAGACTTCATCCGGACTCCTACGGGAGCTGGGTTCCGCCGCCAAAAAAGACTTCACCCGGACTCCTACGGGAGCCGGGTTCCGCCAAAAAAGACTTCACCCAGACTCCTACGGGAGCCGGGTTCCACCGCAAAAAGACTTCACCCGGACTCCTACGGGAGCCGGGTCCCTACGTCAAAAGGACTTCGCCCGGACTCCTACGGGAGCCGGGTTCCGCCGCCAGAGAGACTTCGCCCGGACTCCCACGGGAGCTGGGCTCTACCGTTAACATCAGCTACAGGACAACTCCACCCGGACTTCTACGGAAGCCGGGCTTTGTTTGTGACTTTGATTACAGAAAAACTTTGCCCCGACTTTTACGAGAACCGAGCTACTCCAACCTCTGGAGGGCTTCTCCGTTCGGACTATCAAGGGAGCCGAACTTAGCCTCGACTTCAGCGAAGAAAAATCCAAGCAAACCTGACAAGCGGGTATCTCCGAACGACATGAACTGAAAAGGTCGCCGACGATCCTGGAACGACGTAATACAGACAAAGAGAAGGAAAGGAAAATGAAGAAGTTCGGCAGACAACTATTTAACACAAGATGCAAACAAGGTACTGAAATCACTTTTTCATTTAACAGAAGTACACGTTACAGGACCCGGTGGGTCAGGAAAAAGAAGATACACGTCATCGCAAGTATCGCGGGCATGGTTCGGGCGGGACGAACCGGAGACCGCTCCGAGCTACGAACTCCATCTCTATCCTTCTCAGTCGCATTCTCCAGTGCGTGTAACAGCTCTTGCCCATCTCGCCTCATTCTGTTCCCGAGGTCCCAACCTTAGCGGGAAAGGGGTGGGGTAGATCCCCGGAGATGGAGGGGACAACGACGGCCGCCACCCGAGACACTCCGGCAAGGTCGGCATGCGTTACTTCCACCGTCCCCACAACAAGTTCTACTGCCCCACCGTCGACACCGACCTGCTCTGGTCTCTCGACCCCGACGGCGTCAAGAATCCCGTCATGGCTTATGACGGCTATTCTGCCCTCTTGACCGGTATCACCCCACCTTGCTACTCCGAGATTCGCGGGCAGAATAACTTCACCGACAGCCCCCCGTTATTAAACCCCTGTTGTTGAAGGAATTCTTCCTTGGGCTCCTTTTGGGACGGCGAAGATTCCCACCAGCCGCCATTCTCCTCCTCACCTTCCTCCAAACCCTAAAAATCCCCTCAAAAACGGCCTCCCGAGTAGAGAACATGGTATAAGGGAAGGAGACAGGGACTGGGGCGAGAGAAACAGGACTCTCAGATGAAAGAACAGCGCCAGAATGAAGCCACGAAGGGGCTGAGGGGTTTAAATAGCCGATGGATCCTGGCGCAATTATGGCGGCGGATATTCCTGGGCCAACTGATGTGTGCCGCGTGGCGCGCTTATCCCCTTCACCGCCATCGAGGGTTGACCGCTCGTGAATTCCCGCAGAGTGACGCTTAGGATCACGTTTCGATGGGAGCTCCGAAAAGACTTTTCAAGTCACCTTCACCGAAAAACGGATTCTGACGTGCGCGCATTAAATGGGGGCGACAGTGCGCAAAGATCGAAGGGGCGATTCCGGCTGCGCGCATCTCTCTCTGTACTTCCTTCACTTGAAATTCAAACTCGAAAGTAGGGGGATTGGTGTTGGGTATAAAATACCCGCAGCCGAATTCAACAGCAGAACGGCTCCGCCCGGACTCCTACGGGAGCCGGACTCCTCCATCGACAGCAGAACGGCTCCGCCCGGACTCTTACGGGAGCCGGGCTCCTCCATCGACAGCAGAACGGCTCCGCCCGGACTCCTACGGGAGCCGGGCTCCTCCATCGACAGCAGAACGGCTCCGCCCGGACTCCTACGGGAGCCGGGCTCCTCCATCAACAACAGAACGGCTCCGCCCGGACTCCTACGGGAGCCGGGCTTCTCCATCAGCAGCAGGACGACTCCGTCCGGACTCCTACGGGAGTCGGGCTCCTCCATCGACAGCAGAACGGCTCCGCCCGGACTCCTACGGGAGCCGGGCTTCTCCATCAGTAGCAGAACGGCTCCGCTCGGACTCCTACGGGAGCCGGGCTCCTCCATCGACAGCAGAACGGCTCCGCCCGGACTCCTACGGGAGCCGGGCTCCTCCATCAACAACAGAACGGCTCCACCCGGACTCCTACGGGAGCCGGACTTCTCCATTAGCAGCAGGACGACTCCGCCCGGACTCCTACGGGAGCCGGGCTCCTCCATCGACAGTAGAACGGCTCCGCCCGGACTCCTACGGGAGCCGGACTTCTCCATCAGCAGCAGGACGACTCCGTCCGGACTCCTACGGGAGTCGGGCTCCTCCATCGACAGCAGAACGGCTCCGCCCGGACTCCTACGGGAGTCGGGCTCCTCCATCAACAGCAGAACGGCTCCGCCCGGACTCCTACGGGAGCCGGGCTCCTCCATCAGCGGCAGGATGACTCCGTCCGGACTCCTACGGGAGCCGGGCTCCTCCATCAGTGGCAGGATGACTCCGTCCGGACTCCTACGGGAGCCGGGCTCCTCCATCGACAGCAGAACGGCTCCGCCCGGACTCCTACGGGAGCCGGGCTCCTCCATCGACAGCAGAACGGCTCCGCCCGGACTCCTACGGGAGCCGGGCTCCTCCATCAGCGGTAGGACGACTCCGTCTGGATTCCTACGGGAGCCAGGCCCCGCCTGCAACTTCGGTTCCGAGAGGGTTCCACCCGGACTCCTACGGGAGCCAAGCTCCGACCTCAGTCTCCGACCTCAGTATCAGCTGCTGGAGCCGGACCCCACCCACAACCTCAACCGAAGGGGGGACTCCTCCCGGACTCCTGCAAAGGCCGAACTCCGACCGCTGCCGAGCCTTGATCAACAGATCCGTGTCCCTTGGCAGATAACAATAACTGCCAAGATCCTGTTCCTGTAGCGGATTCCGCGCGGCTCCACCTCCCCCTGCGACAGGTGCTGCACAATCCCACTACTCTCTGACAGGCTGTGTCAACAGCTATGATGCTGCTCCGATCCCTGCGGCAGGTGCTGCACAATCCCACTACTCTCTGACAGGCTGTGTCAACAGCTATGATGCTGCTGCGATCCCTGCGGCAGGTGCTGCACGATCCCACTACTCGCTGACAACTAGCGGCAACGGACGCCGCTCCACTACCTGCGACAGGCCCTATGTGGCGGGCTATGATGATGGCCACGTGTCTGCTCCATTATCTTTCGCAATCAATTCCCCTGACCATGGGCGGCCCACTACCAGGCGGTTACAAACGTCGCCATCAGTCTGTTGCCTCCCCCGCCTATAGAAGGGAGACCCAGATACGTTATTCTCTAAGCTCCTTTTCCTTATCTCAACACTCTGCTAAATTCTCCGTTCGAGCACTCCATTCTTGTTGAGGCAGAGAACTGACTTGAGCGTCGGAGGGTCTTGCCGGAGCAACCCCACCTCCGGTTTAAACTTCCCTTGTAGGTCCCGGCGGCGACCGCGGCTTCCCCGACTCCAGCTTCTCCAGCGCAAGCGGATTTTTGCACCAACAATGATGAATGAAGTTCTTATGCAAGAATAGAGACATTGACCTTCTTCTATTCACAAGAGATAGATTTGATTTGAGTCATGAGATATTGAACATTATTTTACAGAAAATGAGATCATAATTTCGAAATCTTAAAATATTGAAAATCTTTGAGATGTTGATTTTGATAAATAAGAAAATGAATGGTTCCGTTTCAGATAGATATTGATGTGCCGACTTTTTTCTTATGAAATGATTTAAGAATGAATTTATATCAAGAATTAGAATATTGAAATATTTGTGGATGAGATTCAAGTAAGAAACTATGAAGACTCAGGCAAGAAAAATTTCGAGGATGAAATTTTTTTTAGAGGGGAAGAATGTGATGGCCCAGCCCGATAACAAATCCCAGCCCATGTAACAAAGCCCAAAAAAAAAAAAAATAGAAAACAGGGGAGAAGACTCCCGAAGGGAATCTTCTTCCTCCTCTCGTCGGCTCCCAATTGGAGTCGGAGACGAGCTCCCTCTGGCCCTATTTAAGGAGGAGATCCCTCCTCTCTCCTTTCCACCGAAAATTTTAAGCTCAATCGACGGCAATCGCCGGAAAATCCACCGCGGAAGACCATCCCTGTGCCGTCCAATTTCTCGTCGAAAAAGCTTCGCCGGCATCGGAGGTAAGCCTCCTCCCCTTCCTCTCTTCTCCCCTTTCCTTTCCGTGCCGATGTGCACGCTCGCTGGCGACTGAAGTCGCCGGATTTTGTTGCGGAAGAATCTCTATATTTTTTTATCATTTTTCTTTGATTACCGGCACCGGTGGTCACCGTCGACCACCGGTTTGGCCCTCTTCTTATCGGCGAGTCACCACCCTCCTGCCGACAGCCGCCCTACGCCGGCCATGCCGTCGGTCGGAATACCAATGAGGGGACCTCACGGTCCCCTGTTTCGGCCCAAAAGAAACCCACGGGAAAGAAGAAAAGAAGAAGAAGAAGAAGGAAAAGAAAAAGAAAAAGAAAAGAAAAAGAAGGAAAAGAAAAGAAAAAGAAGAAAAAGAAAAGAAAAAGGAAAAGGAAAAGGAAAAAAAAAAGAAAGAAGAAAAATAAAATAATAATAATATAATAATATAATAAATAGGATTTTCTCTCCTCTCTCTTTCGTGAAGAAAAAGAAAAAAAAAGAGAAAAAAAAGAAGGAAAGAAAAGAAGGAAAGAAAAGAAGAAAGAAAATAAAAAAAATAATAAAATAAAATAAATTAATAAATAATGATATAAATAATAAAATGAGAGAAAGAGAGTTTCTCTCTCTTCTTCTTGAACTAGTATTTTCTCTCTCTAGAATTAGACTTTCTCTCTCTAGAATCCTCCCTCTAGATTATTTCTCTCTCCTAAGATTTCTAAAATTTTGAGAAGAATGATGATGAATTTAAATGATTCTCGTAATGGATTTTTGATCTGTGATCGTCGGACGGTACATCGACATCCACTTTGATCAGATCAAGTATTTTTAGATTTTATTTCTCATGATCTTATTGAATTGTTCACATGATATTTTTAGCATGATTTGATCTGATCGATCAGAATTTGTTGAACCATATTGTCTGAAGAATTCAAGATGAGTTTTCTCTCTCTAGAATTTTCTCTCTCTAAAATTTTTTTTCTCTAAAATATTCTCTCTCTTGATTGATTCTTTCTCTAAAAATGTTAGTGAATGAAGAAATTTCTTTTAATAGTCCTGATCTGATTATAATAAAGAATCCTGATCCATGGTTGTCAGACAGCGTACTGGCACCCACCTTAATCAGACCATGAATCTTTAGATTTGATCATCCATGATTTCGATCTAGCCATGACTTGATTTGATCATGTTGATTTCACCAATCGAGATATTGGATCAATCATAATGTTGGATTGTGTCATCTGATCAATTCGAATTGTACCTCATTGATTTCTCTCTCTTCTAATTGTCTCTCTCTACTTGATTTTATGAAATCGATGAAGAAACTTCAGTCCTATCACTTCTTATCCGATTTGATCTGATAGTCAAACTTTGGATCGTTTAGGTCCTAATTAGATTTTGATTAGATGAAATTAGATGATCGGACCCAATCTAAACCGTTGAAATATGGTATTCGTATTCTTTCTAATTATTGAAATTGATTCTGTATAGGATTGTGGATGTTTGATCATGGGATATTACGATATGATCTACGAACAGAATTTTTGAAAGAAAATTTATAGAATTATGTGGATTTATTGGAAATGCGTTTGAGGTAAGTAATGTTTCACTTTTTTTAGATTTATCGGCAAATTATAATGTATTTTTCTGACATGATTTGTGAAACGATGCATGAATTGGATGAATGGTATTTTGTTATGAAAATATCTTATTTGAAATGTTATGATGAAGCATGATTGAACATATTGATTCCATGATGCATTTTATTGATTGATTTCGATACTACATGATTATATGTTTTATTATCGAAATTAGAATATGAAATATGATTTATGAAGAATTATAATATAAGAAACATTATGAATTGACAATCTGACTATGTAAAGGACCCCGTCAATGGGGGCATATACGTTGGCAATTGATTGTCCTGAGGGTTTATGTCGCCAGCGAGACCAGCGACATGTCGCCAGAGAAACCAGCGACAAACCGCCAGTGAGATCAGCGGTTCCAAAGGATATGGCTGTCAGATGATTCGCAGCCTACCGCAAGCAGATACGCGGTATTATGACCTTGCCATAAGAAAAATATGGTCATAGCTCATGGTTGACGAAAAGAATTTAAGAACGAAAGAAATTGAAATTTAGAAAGAAACTTGAATTTTCGAAAAAGAAATGAATTTGGCATGAATTATATTGCATAATTGAAATTGATTTCGAATTGATGAACTCTATATGCTTATTTTCTATAAATGATTATTTACTTAAATGCCTGATGAAATCTGTTGAAAGTGATCATTACTTACTGGGCTGTCTAGCTCATTACCTCCTATTTTTATTGTTTTTACAGATGTTGAGGAATTAAGATGATACAAGATATGAATGGAAGAGTGATCAGAAGCAGAATCCCTATACTTTTATTTTAGGTTGAAAGTCTTATTGAATTTGATGTCAGGCCTATGAATCATTGTTGAATTTATTGAGACATTAAAGAAAAAAATTTAGATCGTTATGTTTTAGATTTAAATTATTGACTAATTATTCCGCTGTTGTTTTAAGATAACATGATAAGATGCCTTGCATACTTATGGAAAGAGT
This sequence comes from Elaeis guineensis, assembly GCF_000442705.2. Classification (NCBI taxonomy): domain Eukaryota; kingdom Viridiplantae; phylum Streptophyta; class Magnoliopsida; order Arecales; family Arecaceae; genus Elaeis; species Elaeis guineensis. The sequence continues at coordinate 23,965,066 of NC_025999.2, forward strand.
TTTCTATGAGTATACGGCGGTTGTCATGACCTTCGATTCACAATCTCAGATAGAGGGCGTGACATTACTACTCTCCAAGTCTCCCACCCCCCTCTCCTTTTTTCTTCTTTTTTGGCTCTTCTCTTTGTGAGAGAGCGAACTTCTTAAGTCTTGCATTGGACTTGTTGTGGGATTTCATCTTTTACATTGTACATTCTTTTGTCTTATCTTTCTCCCTTAGTAAGTTGTAACCACACTTTCGTAGGACTTATTTACAGTCTTTTTCGATAAATTTTTGGTGAGTACCTGGGTTCACCTAGTACTCTCCTTTTGCTCAAAAAAAAGAGTGGAATAGGAGGAGTTGCCATAGATGCCCTTTATTGGTATGCCATCCCACTGACACCAATGCCTTGGAATAGAGTTTGGGAAGCGAGGAAAGAGAAAGGATAAAAATAAATCATCTAGTTCGGCGCATGACATGGGACTCAAAAAATTACTTTCAAAAATAGTGATAGCAAGAATTTATCATTCACTTTTTCTATAAATTATAAAAGATATTTTGAAAATTAAAAAAATAAAAATAGAGAAGTCAAAAATATTGATTACATCCGATTTCATATTTTCTTTTTTTATGAATAAAAAAGAAAAAAAAAAGATATCAAACAATTTTTTTTTTCTATTTATATGCATGCTTCCCACTATATTATTAAATAAGTCTAAGCAAAAGAACAAAAAACAACCATTTCATAGCCCACATGAGGAAATCTATATATATTTACATACATGCTTCTCGAACCGGTCTGTGACAAGCCATGTTCCGTGCGAAGCAACAGTGCATAAACGTATTTCAAGTGCCAGCTGCTTGATTGGACCAGTAAGAAACTTTCCATATAAGACAGAAATCCGAACATGTGGCAAGGCGGTCAACCGTCCCCAGCCAGTGTTAGAAGCTTCTACCTTGTGTCCAGGATCCCATCACAAAATCATACCACAATAACCAAAAAGTAGCACAAGAAACAAGCTTCTATACCAAAGCCAATCTCTTGAGATACAACTAGAAAGGGATTCACAAACAATTATTTCATAGATTAAACTCATCTTTTTTATATAGGGATAAAATAAATCCTATGATACTAGATAGATGTTATTCTTTCAAGCTATTTGTATATTAAGAAAAGCCAATCAAGCAGTAGACAGACATTATTGATTCTTTAAGTGTCTTATTTATTGTGTTGGCATGGTCTCCTATCATAGGGATCCACATCTTTTAAAATTTAAAAAAAAATGGTTGTTTGGGTCATGAAGTGTTTGGCTTTAATTTTTGCAGCAAGAGAGTCCTTGCGGCAATAAAAACTGACAGACGGAGTAGAGGAAAAAGAGAAAAAAAATGATGCTTTTTAATAAGATGATTAGATGATTGATCATATCCTGATTTTGATAAAATTTTAGTATATTATTTTCAACATTGAGAGATGCAAATTGAATGATTTTGATTTTTGAAAAGCCTTCTCGATAGAATATTTCAAGATCCACACTTAATGATATTTATCCTCTATCTTTTTTATTTATTGTTGAAATCCACCTTATTGGTGATGATTGTAATTATTGTGGAAACCAAGATTTAATTTTGATGATATTTGTATAGCTTCTAGTTGATTTATACTACAAGAGATATGCGATTTAACAACGAAAATTTTGCAATAGCCAGAATCTATTTCTAATCCGTTATTAATCGGTGACGGATTTACAACAGAATGCTTAATTCTACTGCTAATTTTGGCAAAATAAATTTACAATAGACTTGCAACGGATTAGACACGAAAATTTTGTAATGAAATAAAAATGGACCTAAAAATAGTTGCTAAATTTCGTGGGAGGTTTCCGCATATCATTGGCAACAAAATTACAACGGATTAGCAATAAAATATTGCAACAGATTCATAATGAAATCAATTTCTGTTGCTAATAGTTAGTTAAAGAAATTACAGAATTTTTTGATTAGCTTACAATAAATTTACAATCGAAGTTATTCTATTGCTAATATGAAAATAAAAAAAAATTGTAATGGAGTTGAAGTGGCATCGTCTTCGTTGCTAATCTGAAAATAGAAGAACTCACTAGGAAGCGATTTTGCAACTGAATTACAATAAAATTTCAGTCCATTGCTAATTTAAAAAAATAAAAACACCAACTCCCTATTAGCCTGATTTTTCCTCTCTCCTTTCCCTCTCTCTCAATCGAGCTGCCTTTAGCCTCCTCACAAAAAACCCTAAGTCTCCTCTCCCGCTCCTCCTGCTGCTTCGTGTGACCCCCACCCCCTCTTGCCGCTCCACTGCTTGCGACCCACCCCTCCCCCGTGAGACCCTGACAGCCCCTGCATCCCTTGCCCAATGCTGCTCTGTGCGATCCCCCCACCGCCCTAGTGCTCACAACCCAGCCCTCCCCTGTGCGACCCTGGCGGCCCCTACACCCTCATTCAATGCTGCTCCATGCGACCCCCATCCCCTCCCCCTCGACCCCAGTGGTGCCCGCACCCCTCGACCCCAGTGGTGCCCCGCACCCACCACCCTCGCACCCCTCCTGCCGATGGGGTAAACCCACGCCACCCCTCGCACCCCTCTGGCCTCCCACCCTCTCTCTCTCCTTCTCGCACTTGCTCTCGCTCAATGGTTGGTGTGCAGTTGCACCTCCTTCCCCAGTCTCTTTTTGGCCGCTCCAAGCCTCCCACCAGGTTGAAGCTCCTGAGGATGGAAAAAGTAGAGGGAAAGTGAGGAAAGTAGAGGAAAAAATCAATAGAAAAAATCAATAGAAGAAAAAGAAAATATGAGAAATTAAACAGGTATGAATGATCTTCTTTTTTTTTCCTTTTCAATTCTCTTTCCTTTCATTTCATTCTTTCTTTCGGGATCTATTGGGAGGGAGAGCACTTGTGGGAGATCAAAGGTTCTTTAGGTTCCGATTGGGGTTGTTTCTTTGAGTTGTGGTGGTGTGAGTTGATTTCGATCAGAAAAGGAGAGTAGTAGAGGGAGAGCGAAGGGGTTCATATATAGGTTCCAATTTGGATTTTTTCTCAAGCATATGGGATTTTGTGCAAGTTGTGGCAGTGTGAGTTGGTCCCTTGAGGTTCTGAGAGCTTAGTCTTGGTGGAAGCATGATATTTTGTAAGGTTTGGGGATGGTAGGACGGAGCCGCCAGCAGTAGTGGTGTGGTGGCGGTGGGGCGGGGGCAGAGATGGGGAAAAGAGAAAGAGAGAGCATTGTTCATATATTTCTAAGAAATTGCATGCTTATAATTCAACTTATACTTGTTTCTATATATTTTTATTGCTATATACATTTAAGGTATTGATAGTTTAATATAAATTTGATATTTATTAATGCACAATGACAGTTGAACATAATTGATTGGAGTTGGATGAGCCATAGGGTCTACAGTGGAAGGGTGAAACAAAAATTTAAGGATGAGGTTGATGAGTTCATTGCAATTGCAATATCGAATCTATTACTATAGAAGGAGATAAAATTCTATGCCATGCACGGTATATAAGAATAAAAAGTTTTGATCTTTGATTTAGTGATGGTGCATCTTTACAAGAAAGGTTTTGTGCAAGGCTATCAAAATTGGATGCTTCATGGAGAACCTTTTTGGAGGTTTGATGATCCTCATCTTGTAAGTGCTAAGGGGGGAGAGATAGATTTTAGAAACCCTTATGTGGACATGGTTAAGGATGGCACAAGGAGGGCTGATATGACCTATGATGCTGTGAATGACTTTGATGAAACTCCAAATCCATCAGCTACAAGGTTTTATGAATTGCTTAGAGATGCTGATGAGTCATTGTGGGATGGGTGCAAAGCGCATAGTAGATTATCGACCGTAACACAATTGTTAAATCTCAAATCGAAGTTCAATATGAGTGAGGCATGCTATGACCGTATGCTCTTAATAATTACAAGCATGCTACCTGAGGATGAAAGTTTACCAGAAAATTTTTATCGATTGAAGAAAATGGTCGTGGAGTTGGGATTAAGCTATAAAAAGATAGATGTTTGCCTGAATGATTGTATGTTATACTACAAGAATGATGAGGGGAACAAAGAGTGTTCCATATGTGGTCAACCTCGGTTCAAGCCTGATATGGAGAATAATACAAAGCAATCTAATGTACCTTATAAGGTATTGCGCTATTTTCCTCTAACTCCTAGGCTCCAACGGTTATATATATCAAGGAAATCTGCTAGGCATATACGATGGCATAAAGAAGGTGTCCATCATGATCTAGCCGTGGTCTCATATCTGGTACATGGAGAGACATGGAAACAATTTGACTTGATGCATCCAGACTTTGCTAGTGAGTATCGAAATATTAGACTGTGGCTATGTACTAATGGTTTTATACCATTTGCCAATAATTCTGCATGTTATTCATGTTGATCTATTTTTTAACACCATATAACTTGCCACCAGGGATGTGCATGGATAAAAGTAATATATTTTTAACTCTTATTATTTCTAATCCTACTTCACCTGGCCAAAGCATAGAATCAACCCAATAAAGAGCAAAACCTATATCCAGATTGAGTGGCAAGAGAAATTAAAGATAGATTAGATCAATTTGATCAAATCATATTTGGTCGTGTATGTGGTCAACAAAAACTCACTGGGTTTGGAAAAGAACATAATTAGAAGAAAGTTAGCATATTCTAGGAGTGTCTTACTGGTCCACAAATCTTATTCATCACAATTTAGATGTCATGCATGTTGAGAAAAATATGTTTGATAATATATTTAACACTGTGATGGATATCAAAGGCAAAATAAAGGATATTGTTCTAGTCCGTTGTGATATAAAATAGTTTTGCAAGCGGCCAGAGCTTGAGCTGAAGGAAATTGGGGTTAAATTGGTAAAGCCTAAGGTAACTTACATGTTGCCACCAGTTTAAGTCAAGGAGGTGTGTGTATGGGTTAAGCAATTGAAGTTTTCGGATGGATATGTGTTGAATATAGCTCGAGGGGTTAATGTGGTCAAAGGCAAAATACATAGCATAAAGAGTCATGATTATCATATATTCATACAAAGATTGTTACCTTTGGCATTCTGAGATATGTTACCTAAACTGATATGGGGCGCATTGGCCGAGCTAAGCCAGTTTTTCAGATATTTATATGTTCTAAAATTGCATATTGATAAAATAGAGTTGCTTGAGAAGAGTATTGTGGAGATAATTTATAAATTAGAGAAGAAATTTCCTCCTACATTATTCAATTCAATGGAGCGTCTACCTATACATTTGCCATATGAAGCAAAAGTAGGTAGGCCAGTCCAATATAGATGGATATATCCTTTTGAAAGATAATTTTTCTATTATTTTCTTATCTCTCACATATCCTTACTAGTAAAAACTAAATCCTTGAACATGACATTATAGGTGTATGCATGATTTGAAAAAAAAAGTTGGCAACAAAGCTAGGGTGGAAGGTTCAATGAGCGAAGCATATATCGTTGAAAAAAATTTTAATTTTTTATTGCATTACTTTGAACCTCATATTCAAACCCGATGCACTAGAGTCCTCCGGAATGATGATGGAGGTTTTGTTAATGCGAAAGGTCATTGGTCCATATTCATTAGATCTGATTGTGCATTTGAAAAAAGTTGGATGAGATATTTGACTGATGAAGAGATACATGCTGTCGAGATATACATCCTCCTAAATTGCATTGAGGTTGAACAATATCGTGAGTAAGTTTTCAAGGCCATCTACATTATATTTCTCATTGTGTCCAATGATCCATGGTTTTCAAGGTTATCTATATTACGTTTCTCAATGCTTTTGATGAGACAGACAATTTTATGATGATGTAAGAAAGATTCTTTCGGACATCACTGATGCATGAATCAGAGTTTCCAAAATTGTTAAAGGAGCATGCAAGTTACATTCATCAAATTTAACTTGTAGCAATTGAAGTTGGATGAGATGATGTTGAATCTTGACCGGACGTTGTTAATATTTTAGGATGCCAGAAATAAAGTTCATGACCCTTAGCTTTGCATGTTGATCCATGGTCCATCTAAGAAAGTACGATGCTACAATGGCTATATGGTGAATGGTTATAGGTTTCACACCTATTCATATGGACAAAGTAAGTCCACAATGAATAGTGGTGTATATGTTAGAGGCAACAATTATGGGAAAAATGAATTGGATTATTATGGTATCATGGAAGAAGTGTTCGAAGTAGAATACGTTGGACATGAAAATCATGTGGTGCTTTTCAAGTGTTATTGGTTTGATCCCATACAAGGAGTCAGAGTTGATGCAAGATATGATATCATTGAGGTTAATCACAAGTCGAAATTGAATGCATATTATATCCTGCTGAGGTTTACGATGATGAATCAACAGAGACGCGATCAAACGATGACAATTATTATCAAGATGAAGAAGCAAGAATATCATATATTCCTCCTCATTTGAATAACAATGTTGATGAAGTCCTAATCTTTTCAGATCATGATTATGCAGAAGAAATTGATGCAAGGAAGGTATGTATTTATGTTGATGATAATGATGATGAGGATGTAGAAACTGAAAAGAAAGAAGACTATAATGATGACAATGATTTTGGTGAGTTTGAGGATGATACTAGAAAAATAGAGGATGCAGAGTCAAATTTTGACTCAAATAGTGATGATGATGACTCAAGTAGTGAAGATGAGATGGATCTTGATGACTGATGCATAGGTATTGTTAGCACTTTATATTCTTTATGACTTTCTATTGATATGCTATATGTGTACAACTATTTTTTTTATTATCATATATTTTTGATATTTTCTTAATATACTTTTTTTTGTGAACCATAGTAAGGGGTAAGAAGACTTATTGTTCATCAGCTAGAGGAGGCCAAATAGGCAAAAGAGTGATGTGTAATTCAGAGGGGATTAATAGATATCTGAGGCAGTCAGAAGGTGTGGAGGTAGATCCATCGCCACCTCCAACACACCCTACACCACCAGAGGTGCCACACATAGGCATGTTACTTTATCCTATCTTATTTTGTATAATAAAAAGTACATCTTTTTATTTTTTAAGAATCTTATTGCACTTAATGGGGATTCGAGTAGGGTGCCCTCAGTGATGATCCCATCGACTCATGACACACATCCTGCGCCACCCACAGGCATGTTACTTTATCCTATCTTCTTTCGCACAATAGAAAGCACACCTTTTTGTTTCTTAGCAATCTTATTCCTCTTATTTCTAGATGGAGATTCGAGTAGGACTTCCTCAGTAACGATCCCATCGACTCATGACACACAATCAGTGCCACCCATAGGTATGTTACTTTATCCTATTTTATTTTGCATAACAGGATGCACACCTCTTTATTTCTTAGTGATTTTGTTGCTGTTACATGTAAGTGGGGATTCGAGTAGGACTCACTCAGTGATAGTCCTATTGATTCATGATACACAATCAGTACCACTAAACACAGATACATCAGCATTAGGAGTCACAGATACATCAGCAGTACTAGCAGTAGTAGAAGCAGCATCAGGAGGAGACATCTTGATATAGACAGAGGGTGATGCACCTATTCGGGTTGAAATTGAGTTAAATCTTATAACTTCTCATAACCTATGAGTATGATTTCTATTTTACTTTTCTTTTTGTATTGTGCAAAGAGCTTAAGGATTTTTTGCCTTTGTTCAAATATTATACACACACACACACATATATACTGTTGGTGCAGAATTTCGCCGAAGTCGGAGAAGCTGGAGCTGGGATGACCGCGGCCGCCATCGGGACCTGCAAAGAAAGTCTAAACCGGAGTTGGGGGTGCTTCGGCAAAACCCTCCGATGCTCAAGTCAGTACTCTGCTTCAACAGAAATGGAGTGCTCGAGCAAAAATTTTGGCAGAGTTTCGAGATAGAGTTACCAGCTTAGAGAAGAATGTGTCTGGGGGTTCCTTATTTATAGACGGAGGGTGTAACTGACCGACAGCGACGTCTGTAACCATCTGGTAGTGGATCGCTCAGAGCCGCGTGGAGTTTGTTATGGAGAGTAGTGGTGTCAGGGGTCGTTCAGGGCCACGTGGAGCTTGTTGCGGAGAGTGGAGTGGTGTCCATTGTCGGGACTTGCCAGAGAGTGGTGGAGTTGCATGAAATCCGTTGCAGGGAGTGGAGCAGGAGGGCGGCTCTTGTCGCGACTTGTTAGAGAGTGGTGGAGCTGCATGGAATCTATTGCAGGGAGTGGAGCAGGAGGGCGGCTCTTGTCGCGACTTGTCAGAGAGCTCGGATCCATCGGCTGGAGCTCAGCTGGGACATCTGATGGAGCGGAATGGCTCTCTATTGTTGGTCTGGGAGAAGCTCGGATGTCCCCGAAGCTGTTGATGAGTCTACTGTTGTCGGATACCTTAGGTGCTGATATTATAGGTGGGAGTCACCTGCTGTAGAAGCTCGGATAGAGACTTTCCGTTGGCGAAGCCCGGTAGGAATCCGATTGCTAGAGAAGTCCGTCTGGGATTCGCTCGATGTGGAAACTCGCCTGAAGATGATCCATTGGGGAAGTTCGATTTTATGAAGGATCTGGTGGAGGGTCGGCCGGTGATGAACTTCGGATGGCGTTGGGGAGGTTCGGCAGATATCGGAGGCGATCGGTCGTTGTAGGAATCCAGCTGCTGGAGCCCGATCATCGTAGAAGCTCGTCCAATATCCAATCGCTATGGAAGTTCGGTCGAAGTCTGGTTCTTGTAGAAGGCTGAAAGGAGACCGCTTATTGTAGAAGCTCGGTCGAAGGTCAGTTGTCGTGGGAGCTTGGAGTAGCGACCTGGCTGATGAGTCAGTAGAGATCCGAGATAGGCCGCCCGCTGTAAGGGTTCGAAGTAGACTGCTCGCAGCAGGAGTTCGGGGTAGACCACTCGTAGTAAAAGTTCGGAGTAGGCCACTCGTGGTAGAAGTTCGGCTATCATAGGAGCTCGGCTGGAATCCTGAAGGTGGTCGACCACCGTAGAAATATGGAAGGAGTCTAGTTACTGTAGAAATCTCATTGTCGGGGAAGCTTGGATGCTGACGAAGCCCGAAAGAAGTTCGGGGGTAGTCGATTGCTGTAGAAGGTCGGCTAATCAGCGAGGCTCAGAGGGTCTTTGGGGTGGCCCGATGGGTGAACGCAGAGGCCCATCGTCGAAGCAGTCCGGACGGCCGAGGGAGCTCAGAGAGGCATCACGTACAAGGTCGGGCACCGAAAGAGCCCCGAAGGATCAGTCCTCTGTAAACCTCGGTCGGGGGACACTTTATACCCAACACCGGTCCCTCTACTTTCGAGTTTGGGTTCCGAATGAAGGAAGTACAGAGAATTTCTCACGGCCGAAGCTGTTCTCCTTAATTTTCGTACTCAACGGTCACCAGATATTTTGACGCTCAGTATGCTGGTACTGGAGCTTTTTCGAAAAAGGCTTCTTCTTTTTGGAATTTCAATCGGAATGCAGTCCCAGGTACGGTGCCATAATGGTTTTACTAATTGTCGGCCACCTCTAGCCGCTTGCCACGGTGAGTGGGCCACGCGGCGATCGCGGACTGATCTGAGGAGTCTTGCAGTCATTATTGCACCGACTCTCATTGCTTATTTAAACCTGCCTCCCCCCTTTTGGGATCTCACTTTTTACGGGAGCTTCTTCAGTCTTCCCTTCCTTGCCTTAGGCATCCGTCGAGTCATCCTCATCTCTGCACCCTCGCATTCCTCGGACCAGCTTGGGTTAGCCTCAAAGCTTTCTCCGCTTCTGCGGCCCCGTTTGTAGACGGCGCTGGCCTTCCTTCGTTGCCGATGTGGGCATGGATGCGGCTCTGATGTTAGCCCAGAGCCTGAAAGTCCACGAGCGGGAAGACGCTGCAACTTCTGAGTTGGCAAAGAAGGTGAGGATAGAAGAGACAGATCTAGTCGTGTTTCACCTTGACGGCCCAGAGCCCGCACTTATGCCACATCTTCGACCGCGAAGGCTTCCTGGTGCGCATCATCGTGAGGAGAAACCTGACCTCAGGAAGGAGGTCATGCCCGCCGTCACTGTGAGGGGGAACCTGACCTCAGAAAGAAGGTCATGCCCGCCATCATTGTGAGACAGAGGAAGCCATGGCGCGGCAAAGACGGCTTCTACATGTACTTCGAAGATAATGCTGGAATAATTGCCGATCATGCCCGCCGTCATCATGGCATCTACGTGTACTTCGAAGATAATGCTGGAGTAATTGCTGATCCGAAAGGAGGACTGGAAGAAGAAGCCAAGTACTTGAAGTAATTCTCGACGATGGTTGGAACCGGGAGTTCGAAGTCTGATGGAGCCGAGCTTCCTTAGAGCTGTTTATTTTGTATATGTGTTTTTGTTGTTTTTTTTTTAAGGCTTTGTAGCATGCACTTTGTCAGTGGAATGAGAAGAGAATCTTCCGTTACCTCGTTCCCCCCCCTTTCTTTTTTGGGCCTTCGAGGCTTTGCAATGTATACTTCACCAATGAAATGAGAATGAAATTGCTTATTACCTCGCCCATTCTGGTATTAACCGATTATTTACTAGACTCCTTTTGGCCTTCGTCGTGTTCGATGCCGACGCTATTTGGGGGTTCCCGATCGTTGCAGTGTTGATTTGTCCTTTGGTTTATGACCGTAGGTTCTTTCGAGGTCATTTGAGTTTGATGTTTTCTCCCGGTGTGCGAGCTCGGGGGTCCAAACTTCTCGTTACCTTGAAGAGGTCGATTTATCTTCGACCCATGTCAGGTTCCCTCTTAGTGGCTGGGACGAAGTTCCTTATATCTTTGATGCAGTTTGTTCTTATCTATCGTAGAAGTAGTTCGTCGGCCTTTCTCTTTTATCTTCCCCTTTCCTTTTCATGTTTGAGTGAGGGTTTTTTCCCCTGCTCTTAACGGGGTCGTGAAAGCATAGAGGTATCATTGAGGAAGGTCTCCTCCCTGCCGATCAACCAAGCCTTTGTTTGCGTCGGGACGAGGTCTTCCCCGTGTTCTCGACAGTCGGATTCAGCTCATGTTAGGATGAGGTTCTCCTCCTGTTTCTAGCAAGGCTGTGGGGGCACATCAGGGCCGTTATGAGGGCCTCTCCCTCCATTCGATCTTTTAAGAAATCGGGCCTTCGACTTTGCTCATGTTAGGACGAGGTTCTCCTCCTATTCCTAACAGGCTTAACTTCGATTGCATGGGAGAGTTTTTCCCAGTCGTTATAAACTCATGCTAAAAGAAAAATATACGAATATGAATCTTTTATTTAAGGTGAAGCTATTGGTAATACATTCGTAGATTTTTCGAGTTCCATGGTTGTGGGAGCTCTGCTCCTTCAAGCTCTTTTAAATAGTATGTTTCGAGTCGGACTACCTCTTTGACTTCATATGGGCCTTCCTAATTTGGGGTAAGTTTCTCCTGATTCTGCGGTTGTGAGACAGTGGCTCGCCGTAACACCAGGTCCCCCACTCTGAAGACTTTGCTTTCGATTCGAGAGTTATAGTAGCGGGCTACTTTCTATTTGTAGGCCGCCATCCGAACTCGAGCCGTCTCCCATTTTTCTTCTAACAAGTCGAGGTTGGCCTTGAGATCCTGTGGATTGCGCTGTTCATCGAACACCATGACTCGTGCTGATGGAAGCTTGAGTTCTACTGGGATCACGACCTCTGTTCTGAAAGCTAAAGCAAAGGGGGTCTCCCCCATGGGCAATCTCTGAGTAGTCCGGTATGCACACAACACATGATAGAGCTCGTCAGCCCAAGCTCCCTTTGCTTTTTCAAGTCTCGCTTTGATGCCCTGCAACAGAGTCCGATTGGTTACCTCAGCCTCGCCATTTGCCTGAGGATGGGCCACCGAAGTGAAGTTGTGGGAGATGTTTAGGTCCTCACAAAATTCAGCAAACTTTGCTCCAGCAAATTACCGCCCATTATCAGTGATGAGGGTTCTGGGTAAGCCGAACCTATAGACAATCGACTTCCAGATGAAGTCCCACACTTTGGCTTTCGTGATTTTTGCCAAGGGTTCAGCTTCGACCCACTTGGTGAAATAGTCTATTGCCACCAGGAGGAACTTTCGCTGCCCTGATGCCATGGGAAAGGGTCTGAGGATATCCATCCCCCACTGCGCGAATGGCCACGGGACACTCAATGGTGCCAGTTCAGAGGCAGGTTGCCTTTGTATATTGGCATATCTTTGACACCGGTCACATCTTCGGACATATTCGATGGAGTCATGGTACATGGTAGGCCAATAATAACCTTGTCGGAGCAGCTTATGGGATAAAGACCTGGCCCCCATGTGACTCCCACAGACTCCCTCATGTACCTCCCTCAAGGCGAAATCGACTTCGAAAGATTGGAGACATTTCAAGAGGGGCAAGGAGTATGACCTTTTGTATAGCTTGCCTTCGTAGAGGATATATCGAGAGGCCTGGTTCTTAAGCTTCCGAGCTTCTTTTGTATCAGGAGGAAGAACCCCATCCTTGAGGTATGTAACTAGTGGGTCGACCCAACTGGGTTCGTAGCTGACCTCCATCACAGACGGTGATTCTTCCATGCTTGGGTGCTTCAGAACCTCGAAGAAGACTTCCTTAGGCAGTTCAGCCAGAGCCAGTGTAGCCAACTTGGAGAGAAGGTTGGCTCTGGCATTTTTCGATCTCGGGATCTGCCTGATGTCGAAGCTGCCGAAGGTAGGGATGATCTCCCTTATCCTTTCAAGATATCTAGCCATACTGTCCTCTCGAGCTTCATAATTTCTACTGACCTATCCCACTACTAATTGAGAATCACTGTAGGCTTGAAGCCGATCTACTTCTAATTCTTTGGCGACCTTCAGTCCCACAATCAGAGCTTCATATTCGGCTCCATTATTCGTTGCGGGGAACTCAAAGCGCAGTGCATACTCTGCGACAATTCCATCTGGATTGACCAAAATCAGGCCCGCACCCATGCTTGACATGTTGGAGGAACCATCCACGTAGAGGGCCCAAGAACCATCAGGGAGATCGGCTCTTTCTTCGGGGGAGTTCGGCTGGAGCCTGGGATTATCGGCTTCATCTTGTCTTCGGCTTACTCTGGGATAGTACATTCCACCATAAAATTTGCTAATATTTGGACTTTGATCACTGGCCGCAGTCGATAGTTAATGTTGAACTCCGTGAGCTTGACTGCCCATTTCACGATTCTCCCTGAGGCATCCGCTCGATGCAGAACCGCCTTAATCGGCTGGTCGGTGAGCAGCGTTACGGTGTGTCCTTGAAAGTAAGGTCGGAGCCTTGGAGTTGCAATCAACAAGGCGTAAGTTAGTTTCTCTAACTTAGTATACCTGATTTCGGTGTCTCTCAATACTCGGCTTATGTAGTAGATCGGCTGTTGGATCTTTGCTTCTTCCTTGATCAGAACTGCAGCAAGGGCCACAGGGGAAACCACCAGATATAGGAACAATTCCTCTCCAGGCTCGAGCTTTGCCAATAATGGTGATAAGCCGAGGTAGTTCTTCAGCTCTTTGAACGCTTGCTGACATCCATCGGTCCAACAGAAGTCCTTGGGCTGCTTGAAGGTCCGAAAGAAAGATAGGCATCGCTCGACCGATCTCGAGATGAAGCAATTTAGAGCCGCCACTTTCCCGACGAGATGCTGAACCTCCTTTATTGACCTCGGGGCGGTCATCTCCTGGATGGTGTGAATCTTTTCCAGATTTGCCTCGATCCCGCACCTTGATACCATGAAGCCCAAAAATTTTTCTTAGGTTACTCCAAAAGCGCATTTGGTCGGGTTCAGCTTCATCTTGTATCTTCGAAGGGCGCCGAAGGTCTCCTCAAGGTCGGCGACGTGGTTCATCGAGGATCTGCTTTTTACAAGCATGTTGTCCATGTAGACCTCCATATTGTGGCCGATCTGCTCTTCGAAAATCTTATTCACCAGCTGCTGATATGTCACCCCTATATTTTTGAGGCCAAAAGGCATGACCCTGTAACAATAAAGGCCACGATTAGTTATAAAAGTAATTTTTTCTTCATCCTCAGGCACCATCCTGATCTGATTGTAGTCGGAGAATGCATCCATGAAGGTGAGAAGCTCGTGACCCGAGGTTGCATCTACTAGTTGGTCGATTCTGGACAGAGGGTAACTGTCCTTCGGGCTGGCTTTATTCAGTTTTTTGAAGTCTACACACATCCTCCATTTGCCGTTAGCCTTCTTAACCAAGATCACATTGGAAACCCAGCTCGGATAGTTGACCTCTCTGATGAACCCAACTTTCAGGAGTTTATCAACCTCCTCGGCTATTGCCACCTGCCTCTCTGGTGCATGACTTTGGACTTTTTCCTTCATCGGCCGGTGTCTGGGATCGATGGCCAGGCGGTGTTGTATGACTTCAGCATCGATCCCTGGCATATCCGTCGGAGTCCAAGCAAAAACGTCCGTATTCTTTTGCAGGAAATTGATAAGCTACGTTCGCACCTCCTTCCCCAGGTTGGAGCTGATCTTCACCACGTGCTCCTCATCCCCATCATTCAAAGGAATTGAGATGAGGTCCTCTATTGGCCCACCCCGTTCTTCTATCAGGTCGTCACGGGTATCCAATCTATCAATCGGACAGGGGTCAGGCTGACCACTTCCCTGCAGGGCTATATTATAGCAATGTCTTGCTAGGGCCTGATCTCCCTTAACTTCTCCAACCCCCTGGTCAGTAGGAAATTTCAATTTCAAATAGTAGGTTGATACTATAGCTCGGAGAGCATTGAGACCAGGTCGGCCGAGAATTACATTGTAGGCTGACGGCACCTTCACCATCAGGAAATCCACCAGAGCCCTGGACTGTCTTGGATATCGACCTGCAACCACAGTCAAGGTTATTACTCCCTCCACCGGGATAGCATCACCGGTAAACCCTACTAAAGGGGAGCTAATTGGTCCCAAACGACCGTCAGGGATGGATATTTTTGAGAAGGCATCATAAAACAAAATATCAGCCAAGCTCCTACTGTCGATAAGAATGCGACGTACATCATAATCAGCAATATTTAAAGAAACTACAACCGCGTCATTATGGGGAAACCAAATCTCTCGGGCGTCTTCTTCAGTAAAGGTTATGGGTCCTTCGATTCTTTGCCGCTTGGGCAGTCCGATCGATCCGCTGGCTGCTCCCTTCCGGGGCTCTCCAGGGATGGTGCAGACGATCCTAATTGGAGGTCGATTTCTAGGTTGTTCTCCTCTCCTCGATGGCTCCGATCATGGTAGGGCCCTCGATCGATTCTCCCTACCTTCAGACCGACGTCAGATGAATTTGTCCACCACTGTTGTCGGAGGAGGAGGAGGAGCCTGGGAAATTGGAGATGAGGCCAGAGCCTAAGATCTGGCCGCGGAGGCCGTGGATCGCCTGGTGGATGCTCTGCGGGGAGGCATCAGGTGAAGATCTAGTAGAAGAAGGAGAAGAGAATGCCGGAGAAGTTGATCGAAATCAGTCCCGTTGAGCACTCCTTTAAGAACAAGGGTACTGCAAAGACACAGGATCCTTTCCCTAGTGCCAATTCTGTTGGTGCAGAATTCTGCCGAAGTCGGAGAAGCTGGAGCTGGGATGACCGCGGCCACCGTCGGGACCTACAAAGAAAGTCTAAACCGGAGTTGGGAGTACTCTGACAAGACCCTCCGATGCTCAAGTCAGTACTCTGCTTCAACAGAAATGGAGTGCTCGAGCGAAAATTTTGGCAGAGTTTCGAGATAGAGTTACCAGCTTAGAGAAGAAAGTGTCTGGGGGTTCCTTATTTATAGACGGAGGGTGTAACTGACCGACAGCGATGTCTGTAACCGTCTGGTAGTGGACCGCTCAGAGCCATGTGGAGTTTGTTACGGAGAGTAGTGGCGTCAGGGGTTGTTCAGGGCCACGTGAAGCTTGTTGCGGAGAGTGGAGTGGTGTCCGTTATCGGGACTTGCCAGAGAGTGGTGGAGCTGCATGAAATCCGTTGCAGGGAGTGGAGCAGGAGGACGGCTCTTGTCGCGACTTGTCAGAGAGTGGTGGAGCTGCATGGAATTCGTTGCAGGGAGTGGAGCAGGAGGGCGGCTCTTGTCGCGACTTGTCAGAGAGCTCAGATCCGTCAGCTGGAGCTCGACTGGGATATCTGATGGAGCGGAATGGCTCTCTATTGTTGGTCTGGGAGAAGCTCGGACGTCTCCGAAGCTGCTGACGAGTCTATTATTATCGGATACCTGAGGCACTGATACTATAGGTGGGAGTCACCTGCTGTAGAAGCTCGGATAGAGATTTTTCGTTGGCGAAGCCCGGTAGGAATCTGATTGCTAGAGAAGTCCGTCTGAGATTCGCCCGATGTGAAAACTCGCCTGAAGATGATCCGTTGGGGAAGTTTGGTTTTATGAAGGATCTGGTGGAGGGTCAGTCGGTGATGGACTTCGGATGGCATTGGGGAGGTTTGGACAGATATCGGAG